>NC_054536.1:83138274-83438274 GCF_017654505.1 Polyodon spathula | reverse complement strand
GTTTAAAAAAAAAAAAAAAAAAAAAAAAAGCGCTAAATGGAAAAGTAGTTAATAATTTAAGAAGCACTGGTAAAGTACTCAGTTAGTAGACAGGCTTGCATCACAGCTTACCCTGTGAACTTTTGGGAAGCTGCTTTTTAAGCATGCTTGTTACCTTCCTAAATGCAGTGTCATCAAGAACTAGTAGAGCAGGGAGAGGTTCATAGTGGGCAACAGTACAACAAACTAGCTTCCACATTTACAGCAAACGTTCTTGAACCGGAACTCTAAACAAACACAAGACTGTTAAAACAAGCACTGCTACTAATTTGATTTGCTAACCTCCATCTTCAAGACGATGCCGTAGTGATGAGAACGTCTACTCAGTACCTAAGGTGTAACAATACACTAAGTTCCCTACATATAAGATCTGTATCACAATATAAACGCAATGGCCCTGATACCTGTTTGTATGATGCATAATAAAATGTAATTCTTCATTCAAGAACCACTATAATGGTGAATATTGTACTTTTGGTAGTGATTCACAATACATAAAATGCAACGACACAGCATGTGAAAGAAAACATCATGCTTCATCGATACATGATGAATTGTTACACCCCTACTCACCTGGGGGGGGGTTCTAATGTTATTGAAATACAAAAGTAAATAACAACTTTCCCAAGTTCAAGAATTTTTTCAAGTCTTTCTGTCAAAGCAAAATATTCATTATATTTCAAATATATGCATGGTACGCCATTCAGTATTTAGTACAGATCTCTGGAGCAGCAGAACATACACCAACAACCAGTGTTGCCAGGGGGCTGCAGTGAGAAAAACACGTATTTACAGATTTACATTTAAAAGCATTACAGGTTTATGGCAGATTTAATATTGCCAACTACTGTATGTGAGTATGTAAGTCCTTCAGATGTATTTGGGTTCAGCAGCAAGGTAAAGTTCTTCAAAGGAATTAAAAAGTACCAGTAATAAGCCTCACTCCTACTGTCATAGCTAGCTAAAGAATCTTAACTAGTGATTGTACGAGAAGGCTATATACGCTACAGGTCAAAAGGTAAAATTGAAAAAAAAATTGAAAAAACATAAAATTAAAAAAGAGAAGGGCAAACAGAGGGAGGGGCACTGTTAGACTGTGCTTCCAGGAATTTTCAAATCACACTTGTTCACTGACAGTGTCACTCTGTGATTTTTCCATCTCAACTCAGAAATGTTTAAAAAGAAAGGATTGACCTAATGTTTTGATTTAAAAAACAGTTGGATTTTCATCACTGTGACTTCACACACCATTTCCCCCTTACTCTGTGATTTTGAACAAATTTACGTGACTGCTCTGTGATTTTTAGTATAAATTTCTGTGACAAAATCCCAGCCTGAACTATAAGCAATAGCCAAAGATGTGTCTGGTACATAATGTCTGTTTGGAGTTATAAGTAGGCCTAAATAATCTGCAAGTCCCAGTTCTCACATATCATAAAACCCATCAATCAGACTAAATTCAGGATAAGAAATTGACAGATTCAGTCAATTGCATTAGTTATGCCTAAAATCCAAATAAGATTAATTTAGGCCTGAGTGTTTGTCCATCTACTACAATCTATATGGCACACACCTACATTTAGACATACAAGATTTTCTTTCCTGAAACTCATAAATTACAGTGGTGGTCGTAATAAGTGTTTAAAACTAATGTTGAGCACCAAGGGTGATCATCCAAGACCTGTTTAACGAAAATAGGCAGAAACAGGTTTCGAAGCATTGGAAAAATCTTGGACAAATAAATCTTGTAATAAAGACTTCTGCAGAGCAGTTTATGGAATTCCATGTTTTACTATGCGCTTAATTAGGCTTCAAGTTTGACTTTATGAAAAAACACAATCACAGTGAAGTAGAGTAGTTGTTACATCTTATCTGGTGTACAGATTGCATCCTGTGCACCGAATTTCAGTTTTCAAAAAAACACAGCACCTGTAGGCCTACACACATCCTTCAGGGATTGTGGCTCTTTATTTTGAACTGAAATATTTCACGACTGTGGTGAAGGGTGGGATAAAATGTTTTAGCAAAACACAATTATTTGTTTTAAAGCCACTCCTGAGTACAGTTGTCATTTGTGTCATTTATCATGAGGTAATATGTCATGTGTAGGGCTTCTTACTATATAAGAGACGTAATTTCGCACATTTTTTAGTGGTCGGAACAGTTTAGCTTTACGGTCCTCTCGCCCAAACTCCACGAAAAGACATCTGTTATACAACAATAAACACCCTACACAAAATGTACTATAAAAAACTTTTAGCTAAATCTGGAGCGCCTTAAAACTGCTAAGCAATTGGGGTGTTAATTTTGCTCTCTTCACTTCAGAACTAGGAGGCAAACAAGCAGCTAGTAACTTTTGACTGGCACAGCTTAAGGTAAGCTGAATCTCAGGCCAGAATAGCATGGACTAGTTCACAGAACCACAGCCTACCAGGAAATCATGAGGCAATTACATTTACTCAGCAGCGTTAATTAATAGACTGCCAACTTAACCTGAATGAATGCATTGCAACTGAACTGCTAATCAGTATCTCCTAGGCATCTGTCTGGCCACACCTGACCAAAAAGTTTTTACAGTGTTGGGGCCTTCTAGTCCAGACCAGTAAACTGATCTAATTTTCTCTCTATGACAGTTCTTTATTTTTAAGAGTAGAGTAACACACCAACCATGTCATTAGTTATCTAAAGGAATTGTTGGCTGTAAAGTGCTGAGACAGTTAGTTGAGTTTAGAAATTTATGTCAGTAGTGTAAAAACTTCTAAGACAGACTGCCTCTTTAAGAACCATGACTGTGATGTGCAGGGTTTGGGGTGGAAAGTTTTACTGATAAAATAGAAATAAAGTACAGTTTACTACCTCAGGGAGTTCCTTTCCAGAAGTAGAGTTTCATTTATTTACACAGAGGCCTTAACAGCATAAATATGGGGGGGGTTTCTGGGCATGGAAAAAAAAATTGTCAATTATAAAATGCATTTCCCTTTGTTTATATTAATTTTCCAAAAGTAATTTTGTCCACCAAGTATTACAGCTGGTATGATAGCTGATTTGTCTTTGGCAGGTTGTGCATTTTACCCCTGGTTTGGTCAGAACCAAGTCATGAGCCTCAGAGCTACCCTCAATTATTATTCAGATGATCAGGAGTTTGAGTTATCGGGCCCGTTTGCTCCGTTCTGTTTTGCAAAGTGGCATGAAGAGACAGATATTCTCACTTCAAGGGTCACACACGGCAGGTTTAACGTCAAAGCAAAAAACACTATTCTTCAGAGCAAAACAGGAGGTGGAAAAGACATTGCAACCTTCACATTAATAGACACATATAGAAATATGTTACAGAAATAACACATTCTTCTTAACTGCAAGTTAACATTGGTCAATTCATGAAAAAAAAAAAAAAAAACATTTTCTGCACTGCTTAGCAACAAAAAAGCTTGCAAGTGCTTGTTACACTATACAACACCCTTTAGGTTTCTTCATGAGCTGCGCGTTACAAGTTGGATTTCCCTATCTGTGCAGTGGCTGTGTATTGCAGTCACAAGGCAAGTGTTTTGGGGGTCTGTTACTGCCTGTGGCATTCATGAAGATATGCTTATTCAAAAGTATGATCATACTCTAGCTCAGTCACAGACAGTGCTTGATGACGAACAGATTTAAAAAAAAATTCTTATTATTATAACAGAAAATGTACATTTGGTTTGAAGTTACTGCAGTATTTCCACAGGTCACCCAATAAGGCCTTTAAGATCTCTTTCAAAGATAATCAAAGACCAATTAATTAACCTGCAGACTAAGAATTTAACATGGGTGTCAATTGATCATTTTTCAGGAGGTGTAGCTCATATGAAAAAATATATAATAGATCCCACAACAAAATAAATGGCATCACTGGGAAGATCTACTTCATGCCTTTCTGTAGCTGTTCATATTCATGACCAAATATGGTCATTCCGTGCAGGCAGCAAAGGGTTAACCTACAGAGTAAGACTTCAACATGGATGAGAATGTTTAACCAGCACTTCCACTCAGCACTTCCACTCACAAGTCCACTTTTGAGTCCGGTGTAAATAAATAAATAAATATTTGGGATATAGGTTGCTTTTCTGTTCACACATTTCTGAATTGCACATGCCCAAAATTTTGCGTCCCATCCATCAAATTTATATTTTAACACAAAGGAAGAAACTCCACGGATATGTATTTTGGTCCATTTTTATGACAGTTTAAACTCTATGGCATATAGTAGTTTAATAAATCTCTGTCTGTGTATAGATATACATATAAACAGACACACTTTTTCTGTTATATATACTAACAGTAGACTGTTCGCATGACAACGAGACAGCGTTCTAAGCATTGTTTACTGCCTTAAGTTCATCTACGTGCGTTTTAATATTTTTCTGCATTCCAAAAACAGCATCGCCGTGTCCTTTAAGCGACGAGTCACGAAAAACTGTACAACCGTGCAGATGTTTTTTGTTTGTTTTATTGACCAGCAGCTCTTTCACACACAGTACATCTTGCTGTCTCGATACACAAGCCACAAATACTTCATCTCCCATTCAAAATTCTAAGAACATATGTTTCGTTTGAGTTTTTGTGCATTACTACTGCTTCAGTTACTGCAATACTCATATGTCAGAAGTAGATGGCTGAGATGCAGATGGGTGATCTTCTTCATGAGAATCCCCTGGAGATGCTGACTGCTTAGCAAAAAAACTTCAGATTGACAATTGGGGACTTGCTGTCAGTGTACACTCTGCAATAGATATTAATTGTTATGCTTGAAAAAAATCTGTAAGGGCATCCCTTACTAGTGCGGAAAACAACAAAAGCTCAACGTTAAATTAGGCGACTGCAAAAATGAAATGCAGGTTAAAAGTAGGATCAGGGATCAATTTGTCAACTTGGTTTGAAATAAAATTAAAGGGACCAGAAACAGGCACTAGCAAGATATTAAGGCAAAAGCAAAGATTGTTTTGCAATTAACAGCTTTTTCTGAGTTTAATTACAAAACGGAATCAGCTAAATTTGTCACCCGATTAAAAATAAAACCTGAAAACTTCAAGCCCTACTTGTGTGCGTTCGCATTTACTTTTCCAAAATACTTGTTTTATTTCTCAACAATATGTACCTCTGTTAATATGGGGCATAACACATTATTCTAAAATAAAATACAATGCATGGTGGGATACTATCATATTAATTTCCAATGTTCATTGCACTGCTAGGAACTGAAACCAAACCATTCTAATAGCATTAGTGTGTGTACGCTTGCGTACGCTTTAAGTTCGACTAAACATGAAACAGTACTTCAGTGTGGACGCTAAAGTTTGCGCTAGATTAATTAAAATGTTTTTGAGTACGGTTCTCGAGATCGTGATGTAATCTGGACAGGGCCTAAAAGTAAATATCCTTAATATTGCTGGCCAAGCCAAATATGAGGCTTACTTCTGCCACCTACAGGACTGGAGTGTACCTTAATCAATGCTGTTATATAGCACACAGTTTTTTTTGTTTTGTTTTTTTTTTAAACAAGGAAGTATTTTACGGTCATTGCTGCAGTGTAATTGATTACCACGAATATGCATGTCTTTGTCCCTTTCCATTCTGTGCACCTAGTGAACGCAAGACAAAATATTTTTTCTGTCCAATGGATTTATTTTGCATTATGCGTTAACATGACCTCTGAAAGGTCCAAAGCTCCATTTGAAATAACCAGAAACAACACACACACTCCACACATTGCTATTGTATGCCTAAAACTGAAATAAAAAGGTGGGAGGAACACAGCAGTACAGAGCATGTGAATTGCTTCTTGAATCAGGAATGTCTTTTCCGGTACAGAATGCAGCTTGGAAAACAAGGCACAATCAAACGCACAGAGGCCCCTTGTTCTAAACCAGTTGCCACATACTGTACACATGACATGGCAATTGAAGCAAGCACTACCGAATACTCTAGCTAATATGCGCTTTATCTACAAAATCATTTTGCATGGGATCTCATTCAAACCAAAGGTTGAACATAATCACAGCACCACAATTATTTGGCTGCTCAATTTAGTAGAAGAAAATTAAAACAAGCACAGAGAAGACAACTGAAAAGTTAGATTCTATAAGAATATCCCTATCTAAATTGAACAGAACTGTCGTTGCCAAGTCATTGCAAAAGTCCATAATCAATGCATGTTTGTCATACATACATAGGTCTGAGACACTCAGTTTAATAGAGCATCTTAAGGCAAACTCAGGAGACAAATTTGAAGTCTTACACTCCATGGGTATTGCAAAACAGTTGAGTTAACTTCATGCAAGACTATTGTCAATGAAAACTTAAAACCAGAAAAAATTAAACATGGTCCCCTAGACACTGCTTACAGCAGATAAACCAACAATGGTTCTTTCCAAACGTGAAATACAAAAATACAAAAGTGGTTATTTCAATACAATCTGGTAAACGTAGTGAATTATTTCCACAACAGGCAGTTTTTTTTTTTTTTTCCAGTAAGAACCTCAAAGTCTAGACTAAACTGACAATAAAAATTGACCGTGTGTCACTAATTGACTCGAGTTCAATAAATTTTCAATTGGCAATCAAGTTGCCAGAATAGACCACTACTCTATTTCAAGCAATTCAGTTGTCAATTTTTCTACAATGTGTGTGTGTGTGTGTGTTCAGCCAATGATATTGCATATTCTATTCACCTCACTCTCCATTTTGCTAAATAGGAACCTTGGCTACAGACAAGTGGACGCATGAAGAAACTTTGCAATGGATAGTTTTTTTTTTTCATGATACAAAACGTTTATGGGATGTAAGATGAGCGGAATATAAAGACTGCAATAAAAAAAAGACAACAAATCAGGAATTAGCTAATACTTTCAGTAAATCACCAGCTGAGGTGATAAAAACCTGAACAATGAAGGACCTCCGAATGCCATATTTTGCCAGGAGAAAAAAAATCTGGAAAAAAAAAAAAAAAAAAAAAAAGATTTTCCAAAACGTTTTTCTACATTGACCTCTTTTCAAAATTATTCCCATTACTACAGAAGCTGCTGAAACATGTTTACTGCAAACAGACGCCATCTTAAAATTGCTTCAAGTAATTGTGCATTTTCCAGTGCGGGTGTGGCACATTTAGCTACAGCAATTCAGTTGTCAATTTTTTTATTGTCAACTAGAATTGACAATAAAAACTACTCACCCATCTTCAGCCTAAGAATGGCAGTGCATTCTAAAGCGTGCAATCTAGAAGGCACTGGGACTACTATAAGGAACCTAAATGACAAAAGGGGCCAGAAAAAGTGTGTGTTTTCAAGCTACGTGGAGCAATTAATAAACATTTTAAACATTATACTGATTACTTTAGCCTTTCAGATTCTTTGATTCTGGTTTGGATAATGTAAATTTGATTAATGTAAAATGTGTGATAAACCGTATCACTGCAGTACTACAGTAGGTGTACTGAATTCCATTTATGTTTATTGATTATTTCTGGTACATAATCAGACCTTTTAACAGAAAAGGAAGTGACCAGCCGAGTACTTTGACTTGTTAATCCAGGTACAGTATGCCAGTTATTAGCAACCCTGATAGACAACTTTCGGTTATTAACATTTTCCCAGGAACCAATCCTGTCCCATACACTTTAATATTAATCAAATTCTGATATTAGCAATTGCACATCACTTATGGACAACTTTATTACTAGTTGCCAGTGCAATAGAGCGCACTTGCATGATTTACGTGCATACTGCATGCAGCTTTTATAACACACTGACTTAAGTATTTCTGTATTTCCGTATTTCTGGTGGACCGAGGCAAAATCGTGGTTTGAAACTGGCTACGAAGCTGCATGCAAAATTGAGACAGATTTATAGCGGGAGTGGTACATTGTAAAAAGCAGACAACGTTGGACTATTTCTTATTTTAATACTGTGTTCTTGCAAGTTCAACACATATTTATTTTGTTTGCTTTACTCATTGTAAGGACAATTGCAGTACATCGCTGTGTGGTACTATTTAAACCTACTCCTTTTTTTTTTTGTTTTACACACGCGTGAAGTAAACAGTTCTGTTTGAATATTTCGTGTTTCTCATGTAAATTTTTTAACACTGTAACATTTAAAACACATGCATTTCAGTGCCATATTTGTGCAACTACAGTATATATTGTTGTTCCCTACACTTGAAAACTGGTTTTTCCACTTATTATTTCCACTGGGAATGGAGAGGTTGTTAATAAGTGGCATCTACTGTACTTCCCTTTTTTTTTTTTAAGTTTTCTTCAGTTTTTTTTTTTTTTTAATCTTTCATAGTTTAGATGAGCAGCTTCATCTTTTTCCAGTTCCCAGCTGGCTGGGAAAGAGAAAAGAAGCACAAGGAGGTGAGGAGACACACCCCTGACCACACTGGCTCACTCATTGTACTGCTCAGGAGATCCCTTCAGGCAGTAAAAATATTTCTACTGGCAGATCCTGCAGAAAACCAATGGCCCATGATGAAATTCAGCAAAGTTTTGTTTACCTGAACCACTTGTTACTTAAAATAAAACATTGCAGATTCTTTATGTTACAGTTCAGGAAGAGCTTACTGCAGAATCTGAAAGTTTTTTCATTCATATTTGATATCAAGTTCCACCTGCAGTACACGTATTCTAAAATCTCATCCATTCACTAGGTTTACCTCCACTTTAATTGGGTGTTTTTAGGTTCTATTTATTAACTCTTGTATGCATCTCTCACATTTTTGGAATAGGGAAAAAAGCTGCCAGTGTTACAAGAAAAGCAGAACGATGGTGCAGTATCGGACAACCAAAGGATCTGCTGACCCCCAAGTCCTGTTCACTAACTAAGCTTTTTAAATTCAACAGTACAGTACAAAATGCTGTTAAATGTCTTTGGCGCACACACACACACACACACACACACACACACACACACACTAAGTTATACAAGCTGCCAGCTTTTGTGAACTCACTTAACTGTCTAAGTTAAATGCAAAAAAGAAGACAAAAAATCTGAACATTGCATGTTTTTTTCCATCAGGCACAGCTCGGCTAACAATTTCAATTCAGACATTCCAACAGTGGCAGCAGCATGGTTTAGTCTTGTGCTGATTATGATGTAAATAATCACAATTTAATAAAACAAGTTAAACAAGCCTCAATTTTCTGAGCTACGCAGCTGTTTTCCAGGAAGGGGAAAAACAGCCCAAGCCACAATGCACTGTGTTGCAATGTAAGGAGTGGGAGAACAACTCATGGCCATGGAAAGCTTGCACTTACCAGTAATTTAAATCCTGGATTGCTGGACACAAATTCCAAATAATGGCAGCTGGATGACCCCTCGGTTCTTGTCCAATTTCACATTTCAATTTCGTTTTTAGTTCTAGTATATCTTGATCGGGTAGCAAGTTAAACTTGGCATGGGTCAGTCCCCAGCATCAGCATCAGTCTACATGCCAATCAAGGGTTTAAAACAGTGCCCAATGCACAACTGAAATACATTCTTTATTTTTAGTTCTTTATTTTTATATTGGATGGACACAAGCAAGCATAATTGAATTGCATGAACTGCATTACTTTACATGGTTACAGTAATAGTTTTAACCCTTATGATAATGACAATTGCAAGTGGATGAGGGAAATGGGACAACTACACCTTATCACCTTCCAATATCTGTGCAATAAATTATAACATGGGAGCACTGTTTGTTTTCAAGCTGAGAAATGAAACAAACATATTTGAACAGAATAAGCACATAAAAGGTTAACATTTTAATAATTTGCTTATTAAATCTGTCCAGGCAAGAATGTGTGTATCTTGTTGCAGAACAAGTCTGCATGCAGCACAACTGCAATAAAAAGTACTCAGCAAATTGCTACAAGCCACCAGGTAAATCTTTCCTCTGGCACAATGTATCAGATCTGTGCAATTAAGCGCCAAATAAAGCAATGAGAAGCCCAATGAAACGTGAAATAGATCAATGAAGTATGTGTTGAGTCAATGTAGCAGAGAAAATTTAATTAGATTACACCCTACACAAACAGACAAAATACAGAAACTTTAAGAGAAGTGCTGTTTAATTAAAATACGTTCATACGTTATTCATTTAGAGTATCTGCGTTCATATGTAAAACTGAAATAATTCTTTCTTAAAATGTTTAGTAAAAATAAAAGAATAGCTTTAGCAGCAGCCTGCTCTTGATTGCTTCATAAGTACCCCATTAGCACTAGGACTACATAAAGTTAAACTAGGTAAGGAGTGCTAATACTAGGCGTCTATAACCAGCCCTCAATTCGTCTTGGGCTTCTCTTCCATGCGCCCAGGAAGGAATGGTTTTACAGTAACAGTAAACTCAGGCTGCTGGAAACTTTAGACAGATGTTGGTTTGCCATTCCGGGAGCTTGATTCTTTAACATCAGCAAATTTTAAATTAGTCAAATGATCTCAACCCTTTTTTTGTGCTCCGCAAGTTACTGCTAGGGACTATGATAACATAGGTTAACAGTTGGTAAACTTGTTCACCTGATTTTCACAAGGCAGTGACTGGTTTGTTTTTATTTGCCAAGTCGGTGTATCTGCGTGTCTCGCAGGCTTACATCCTCGCCTTAAATGAGGGACAGAAATAAGATTCCCGTTGCATAGCAGTTTGACCCTTCCTGATTTTACTGAGTTTAACAGAAAACCTGTTACTTATACATTGTGACTAATAATGCTCAAGGTAAAATATGGAATGGGTAAAACTGCTATAAGAGTCTTCTTTTCATCTCTGGGGCTTTAGATCATTTGACATACAGTCTCACATGACCGAATCTTTCATAATTATATTTAATATAGTTCAATATAATACCAGCATGAACAGGGGAATAAATAAATAAGAAAAAAAAAGATTAAAATAGACTGTTATAACGGATCTGAAGGCAGGTCATACACTTTAATCAAAATGGCTGTTTATTTTTATTTACTTATTTATTTATTTTTTTAAGGCGAGCACGTTTGCCTGTCGAGAGAAGTTCATCCTAAGTATGCGTGCACACCAACCTCATTTTAAATACAAGCAAGCCCCTCCTATTTCAGGCACAATGATTTAACTGTGCCGTTCACAGCGGTTAGCAATAACGCAGTCATGAAAAACACTTACCAGTAAACAATTTGTATTGACTTCAGATTTAGGATCCTTTAGCATGGAATCGATTTTTTCAAACCGAGCCTCCAAACTTTCTCCCGCAGACATGTTCGCTGCCAACTTCTTCTACAGCAGTTTTAAAAAAAAATCTACTTCCTATGTGGTTGACCAAGCTGTAGCAGTTAACAGCCGACCTGTGTAATCAAAGAAACTTCATATACCTAAGCACTTTATCCGCCAGTTGTTCAGTGCACCCTTTAATTAGACCCTGGATAATCAGATGCCACATCTTAAGAAAAGCACCAGTCCACCTTTTCTTGATGTTGGTCTGTTCCTCAGAATTTGGTTTGACTGACAACCTCAGGAACAAAACAAAAAAAAAAAAAAAAATGCAAGTAACAGCGTCTTCACCGTTTCAAATTGTTGATTTTGAAACCCGACCCACACATAATATTATAAAAATGTTCTTAAAAATACACATTTGGTAATCCCTGAAAATGCTCGTTGTTCGGCCTCTTTCTGGGTTGATAGTCCTGAGGAAAAAAAAAAAAACGACAAATGAGTCTGACAGCTGCAAAAGTAGAACTGACGAGCAAAAAAAAAAAAAAAACTTCAGCAGCAAAATTCTGATCAGTTCAAAACACAGCCTCGATTAAAACTCTCGTTTGGTTTGCTACCGATGATCAGTCCTCGTATTCCAGGTCCAAGGGATGTAGAAATAGGAAGGTTGTTTGTTCCTAAAGTTTTTGAGAGGGGGGAAAGCAGATTTAAATCGATTTATTTCTTGAAGTGTACAAAGTACCAGAATTTCTCTGTCTGCCCGACAAACATGTCCGCCTTCCTGTTCAAACAAATCGTAGTCAAACGTACGACCTGTGCGCACTGCGCAGGCGCATACCTACTGCCGCAGGCACCACAGAATGTGTGTGACACAATAAGTAATTTGGAATAAACATACACTACTCAAACCAGACAAAATGTACATTTTCGTTGTGTACTAGCGTATACATTCAAAATAAGAGAACTCTGCGTCCCGCAGAGATAGATATTTTTTACTGTTGCTTGCATACGTCTTTTTTTTTTTTGCAACATTCTTCATCAAATCGTGCTTATCATATTCGTTTTTCAATAAATGCGATACATTTAATTCCATGCAATTCTTATGAACAATCAGACAAGTTCAACTTCCATCCAAAAATAATGAACATAGGTAAATGTGTAATTCAAAAGGGGATTGACCCAATAACAAAAACTTGGGCTATGTAGATAATACGAAACTGTTGGCATTATAAACTGGAATTGATTTAATTTCCATTGTACAACGAAACGTGCTATCATTTAATATTTAAAAATTAACATTAATATAGTTTCCAACTTCTCTATTAATTTGTATTTTTTATATTGTATGTTTAATTACCACCCATGAATGCTGCTATTATTTAGTTAATCTAGTTAATCAGCAATACCGGTAGCATATGAAATTGGTTGTCAAAAATTATACTTTCTGAATGAACGATGCATTTAGCTTTCCATTGCATACAAAACAAGCATGTCTCTGACATTCACCCCATGTGAGTCAGCAGTAAATTCAAAATTAGACCTGTTGCAGTAAAAAAAAAAAAAATAAATAACTAGGTCACAATACTTACATCCAATGTATGTAAAAATATAAGTATGACATACAGACAGATGTCTCCATATGCCCCCTGATTCCTATAGTCTTAAAACTTTAAAATATGTCCATAATCAATTGTATTGCATACCCCTAGATTAGAAAATACTTAATAATTTGACCTTATGAAGGTCCTTATCACAAATGGGTCAAGCATTACCTATGTGTTCCAAGTGGATAACACTGTACTTTAATAACAAATCTCATACATTTACCATGCCCAAGAATGGTCCAGTTTACCATCTAGTGCTGGTGCATTGCTTTCCATTGGTGTTAACTACATTCTCATTGTTATGTTTTACCTGCATGCAGAAATGAGCTAAATGGTGGTACTATTTACATTTAACATCAGTCTAATTGGCAGATGTAATTTCTAAAAATTGTATCTCCCTTTCTCTTCCTATTGAAATTCATTATTCAATTCATTCAATTCATTAAGCAGGGAAAGAGAAATAGTGACTAGCAATACTGCAGTAAATAGACAGCAAGGAATTTATTTAGCACTATTGTGGAACATTGTATAGTACCTCATTGTGAATATCTGCTGTAGATTTCAATTAAAAATTATTCACAACAGACAAGCTTCTTTATCTTACACTGCTTGTGTTAAACTGGCTTACCATGTGCCACGTGTTACATGTTAACTATTCCTATGTTATTTATTATGATAACAGCTATAAAATGTGCTTTCTGAAGATGCAGCATACAGTTCTGTATAAAAGGTTACCACTGTATTTTTGCACAGCATTTTTGCTGTTTTGCCCTGCTTTATTTATGGTTCTACTGTACTATGCACTTAGCATAGTTTACCATGATTTCACAATGCTGTATTATATGCACTTAGCATAGTTTACCATGCTTTCACTATGCTGTATTATATGCACTTAGCATAGTTTACCATGATTTCACAATGCTGTATTATATGTACTTAGCATAGTTTACCATGCTTTCACTATGCTGTATTATATGCACTTAGCATAGTTTACAATGCCTTCACTATGCTGTATTACACTTTTACTATGCTTTTACTATTCCATCATTGACTTTTTTGTATATAACTTGGCACATTTTATAGCTATCACATCTTCTGCTTATCCTACTTATAAATTCAACCCCCAATACACTGCCTAGTCACAGAGTTACAAATTGAAAATCACATGATATTGTAGATGCCCATTGTGAAATTTAGAAGTGTTCAATGCAGCTAATATCTCAGAAACAACACACTTAAGTAACCCTTTAAAGGTGATCATTCTCCAATCAGGTCTTTTTAGAACAGTTTACAATTCAGTCCTTCATCTGGTAAAAGAAAAAGCATCAGGCACTGGGGAAGTATTCCATGGTAATTTTCCCAGAGAAACCAGAACCATTTTCATTGTTCTTTTAATCAAAGATAACAAAAGAAGGGAGCTGCTTTTACATCCCATGCTCATTTTGTTTGCCTTTCACTTGGTTACTATTGCCGTGTTGGACAAGACCCTTTATAAAGCGCGGAAGGAGCTGTCTCATTCTACCCATGTGAAAAAGTATGACTATTGTTTACCTCATTTGAAAAGCGTTGATGTTTTGGCAATAAAGGAGCATACAGACCTATAGTAAAAGATTTCCGATGTTTTCGAAACCTGCATTTGTCTAATTCAAGTTAAGATTTTGACATATAAAGGGAATTTACTAGAGACCACAGTGGGTTGAGTGGCTTGTATTCCTATTTCTGGAGGCTCGAATCAAAAGAGTGGATGGTTATCATTCCAAAAATCACTTGTTTTTGAAGGTCTAAAAAGAAGAGAGTTTCTCCGCCAAGAAAAATTGCAAGAAGCAAGAAATAAGTGTTGAATTTTTTTTTTTTGCTAGAGAAATAAAGGGTCAGAAAATCGAATGAAACCTGCTGAATAATGATATGTTAACATATTAAATGACATACCGCTTTAGAGTTTTCCATATACTTTACAATAAACTGACAAAAATTGAAAAATGTGACATTTCGAAATCTAACATGACATACTACTGCTATTTTAGCTTTTGTGGTATCATTTTGTTGTTTCTTTGATTTCATGATGTTAAATTGCAGATCTAAATTATGTTCATATTTTTCAATCCTAAAATTCTAAGTGATGCAAGACTTTGGTCATAGCTGTACAAACACACACATTTTAAAACAGCAGTAAATACCTATCTGTACCAACAGAGGGCGCCTTTTACCTGCGTATCAGAAGTTTACCTCTTGTATTCTTCTAATTTCAAAGGCCCTAATGGCTGTGGCACGCTTCTCCTATGTGCTTGCTCCTCAGCAGAGAAGCATGCAGATGGTTTAATCTGACATGAGCAATTGAAAGAAAGAAATAAGGCGTTATTCCCCAAGTATTATCCCAAATATTTTGTAGTGTGTGTGTGTATATATATATATATATATATATATATATATATATATATATATATATATATATATATATATATATATATATATATATATACACATATATATATATATACACACATATATACAGCTCTGGAAAAAATTAAGAGACCACTGCAAAATTATCAGTTTCTCTGGTTTTACTATTTATAGGTATGTGTTTGGGTAAAATTAACATTTTTGTTTTATTCTATAAACTACTGACAACATTTCTCCCAAATTCCAAATAAAAATATTGTCATTTAGAGCATTTATTTGCAGAAAATGACAACTGGTCAAAATAACAAAAAAGATGCAGTGTTGTAAGACCTTGAATAATGCAAAGAAAATAAGTTAATATTCATTTTTAAACAACACAATACTAATGTTTTAACTTAGGAAGAGTTCAGAAATCAATATTTGGTGGAATAACCCTGATTTTCAAGTACAGCTTTCATGCGTCTTGGCATGCTCTCCACCAGTCTTTCACTTTGATGTTGGGTGACTTTATGCCACTCCTGGCACAAAAACTCAAGTAGCTCGGCTTTGTTTGATGGCTTGTGACCATCCATCTTCCTGGAGATTGAGCTGGCCATGACAGGGTCTTGATCTGGTGGTCCTCCATCCACACCTTGATTTACCTGGCTGTGTGGCATGGAGCATTGTCCTGCTGGAAAAACCAATCCTCAGAGTTGGGAAACATTGTCAGAGCAGAAGGAAACAAGTTTTCTTCCAGGACAACCTTGTACTTGACTTGATTCATGCCAAAGCTGCCCGATTCCAGCCTTGCTGAAGCACCCCCAGATCATCACCGATCCTCCACCACATTTCACAGTGGGTGCGAGAGGGGTGTGCCACTGTGGCTTGTAGGCCTCTCCAGGTCTCCGTCTAACCATTAGACGACCAGGTGTTGGGCAAAGCTGAAAATTGGACTCATCTGGGGGTGCTTCAGCAAGGCTGGAATCGGGCAGATTTGTCTTTGTGAAGGACGCATGAATCAAGCCAAGTACAAGGTTGTCCTGGAAGAAAACTTGCTTCCTTCTGCTCTGACAATGTTCCCCAACTCTGAGGATTGGTTTTTCCAGCAGGACAATGCTCCATGCCACACAGCCAGGTCAATCAAGGTGTGGATGGAGGACCACCAGATCAAGACCCTGTCATGGCCAGCCCAATCTCCAGACCTGAACCCCATTGAAAACCTCTGGAATGTGATCAAGAGGAAGATGGATGGTCACAACGGTACCTAGCAGTCATAAGCTAGATAGTGTGCAAGTGACCGCCAGTCAGACACCCATCATGATCAACCGACCCTAAAATGTCATGGCCACCCAATCCTCCAGACCTAACAACCATGAAAACCTCTGGATCATCAAACAAAGCCGAGCTGCTTGAATTTTTGCGCCAGGAGTGGCATAAAGTCACCCAACATCAATGTGAAAGACTGGTGGAGAGCATGCCAAGACGCATGAAAGCTGTGCTTGAAAATCAGGGTTATTCCACCAAATATTGATTTCTGAACTCTTCCTAAGTTAAAACATTAGTATTGTGTTGTTTAAAAATGAATATGAACTTATTTTCTTTGCATTATTCGAGGTCTGACAACACTGCATCTTTTTTGTTATTTTGACCAGTTGTCATTTTCTGCAAATAAATGCTCTAAATGACAATATTTTTATTTGGAATTTGGGAGAAATGTTGTCAGTAGTTTATAGAATAAAACAAAAATGTTAATTTTACCCAAACACATACCTATAAATAGTAAAACCAGAGAAACTGATAATTTTGCAGTGGTCTCTTAATTTTTTCCAGAGCTGTGTGTGTGTGTGTGTGTGTGTGTGTGTGTGTGTGTGTGTGTGTGTGTGTGTGTGTGTGTGTGTGTGTATGGAATTATATATATATATATATATATAATATATATATATATATATATATATTATGCGCTATTGAGTAATAAGTGCTATTGCAGATGCATTATATCAGTGTAATCTAGATAACAAATGGAAGATTACCTTTGTATCTGTCTTTTTTCTCTTATTTTTTCTTAGTATATGTTTTAGACTTAAGTATAGATTTGAATGGATTCAAATTCACAGCGGTGAACTTTGTCAAATAAATCAATTCATTACTGTGTCAATGTATTCCACCCAGTCGATGTGTGAGTTTAGTTTGCACAGCATGTTTTATTTAGGTTGCAGATATGCATAATGACACATGAAGGAACTTCATAAAACTGAAATATTTAAAACATGGTAAAACCTGGAACTAGTGAAATGTAAGTGTATGGCTAATGTATCAAGTGCAAGGCATTTACAAAAGGAATAAAACAATCTTATCTTCAATATAAACTTCTACTCCTGTATGAATCCAAGTTGTTTCTTTCTAGGTGTATATCATAAAAAATGTTATTTCTTTCCGAAAATTTGCCCTTGCATCACTGATACAAAAGGACCCAATGTAACTAAATGCCAAATATTTTATTTTTACATTTGTACATTTTTGTATATATAATAATATATAATAATAATATATATTCAGTTTGCAATTTGAATATATTCAAATAAAAAAAAAACCTGTTTCATTAGAGTAAATGAAAGAACAAATATCCCACCCAGTCATTCTATATTGGTGGTAAGTAGATAACATTTTATTTTAAAAGGATAATTATCTTTTCAGGGACAACAGTATATTTAGTAAACAAGGAGTCCGAGAGGAAATAAATGTATCGCTCACAGTTGCTCTTCATTCCTAGACAATAATCTTGTGGGGTACAACTGCTCTTTTGAGATGACATGCAAAGCAAGGTCTTGTGAAATATTAAAGCTATCCTTAGGGACACAACAGGGACTATGTGCACAGAAACATATCAATGCCTTAAGTACGTTTCCTCCTTTACTTGCAGAGGGCAGCCTGGTACCAACACTCAACTACATGTTTTTTTTCCCCTTAGAACTACCCTCCGGCATACTTCAGGATCATAATGTGGGTGACAGTTTCCAGGCATTAGAGTTTTGTTCATAACATCAGAAACACTCAATCAAAATTCTGAAGTGAAATGTACAAGGAGATCAAGACCAAAGTTTGTGTGCTACCCTCACACACATGCCAAACACTCTCCTTTCTCACTGCAGTGTTGTCAATGTTTAAATCTATGAGCACTGGTGTTCCCTTCTATTTTCTTGGGACGATTTCCAAAAAGAAAGTTTGAGAACAAACTGTTTTTTGGACAACATTGAAAAGCAATCAGTCTCTGGTACAGAAATGACTGAAAACAATGAAATTAAAAAAAGAAATCTGGCCTGATTTTTACTGAACTTGGGAATATACTATAATGTTACAATACAGCTATTTGAAAATATTGTTTTGTTTCATAACGGATGTACTCTTCTCAAAATAGCTTAATTGCTATGAATTGAGATTTGGAAAAAAGAAATTTAAATGACCTTATTTATCATCATCATTTTGGCACAGGAAAAGTATTCAATTTAGAATTCTTAGTAGGTCAAACACCTTTGCTTGGAATGCAGGGCGAGTCTTGCAAGCATGGTTAAAGCACCATTCACAGTAAAGTGACGATCTTGGACCAATAGCAAGCTCTGCATCATCCATTGTGCCTGTGTAACGGGCAGTGTTGTGTGACACACTGCTGGTCCAGATTCTGCCCCTGTCAGTGAAATGAGATGAGGTTAAAAGCTCTAAGAGCCCGAGTTCTTTTGCATTGTGGTTAAGACGCTCTCTTGTGGTGCGCAAGATCACCTTTTCGCACCCAGCCTCCATCCTGTTATACCTCAGGGGTAACTCAGTTGTAACAGTGAATCAGCATTCAAATTGGGCATTTCAAACTAAAAAATTTAGATTAAAATCCATTGTAAATTGTTTACCACTGTAAAAATTGAATGCTTATTATTTGAATCAATAAGCATAATGAACATGCCTTTATCAGTAGCGCTTTAAAGACAAATAGGGCATTGAGCACTATCAATCACAACTAGCCCAGATAATTTGCTACACAAAACAAACAGATACAAAAGTGCATTCCTCAGAGATTCAGCAATATTCTACATTCACACCAGGGTGACCGTGAGAAAAAAAACAGAAAGCACTGTTCTGAGAGGCAACACTTATTCTATTACTTATTATTACTTATTTCATAAACAATGCAAGTATATTTTAGAATCTGGAAGAAGACTGTAAACATTTGAATGGAGATAGAAAAAAAAATAACATGTCTTTGAAATGCTTTTTAGATTATTGATTTATTGCTTTATTGATTGATTGATTGAACAAATGATTTCACTAGAATCTCAAATGCTTTACATATTTGGACCCAACAAGAGTTTTGGGACTCCCAAGCTAAATGCCCAAGCACAAAAAACATGTGAAAAGAACATTTTTTAAGGATACCGGATAATGTGGAAGTCTATGTATGATGGATACAAGTTGGGTAGCATTTGAAATTAGTATAACCTAAAAAGTCTGCAATCGACGCCCCTTGAAATGTGTTTGAGGTGGAAATTGTTCCCAATGTTACATGGTGTTATTGGGTTAAGATCAGGGTCAGGGGAACTATATTTTTGTGGGAGTCCACTGCATGAACCAAAGTTAAGGCATAACTAATATAATACCAATACAAGTAAAAGTCTTTTTTTTTTGTTTTAGCATTGTGGCATGGGGCTTAGAGAAGCATCCCTTCAGAGACAGTGCCTGATGATAAAAGTAGACCTAAACAAAACAGAATTTGGGCAACTTCTCAAATGTTATGCGCTCCAGCTGGGTGGGGATAAGGCCAAAGGAGCTATTCCCAAGGTCACACAGACAAACGCCCAGGATTAGCTGGATTACAAAACCTGGATCGATTGGAAATTTGGAAATCATACTTTAGCTGTGGGCTTGACAATTAAACACGTACAAGCGACTTGTTTTTACCGAGGTATATATCTTTGGTATTTGTTGCATCATACATCATATAAACATATATTCATATTTTTTATTCTAAACCGGTGCAGATCTTAATACATTTAGAGCCTGATTTTCAGAAGGCGTGTTTGTACCGCTATTTATGGCCACCTAATTATACGTCTCGGTTTTCAGTGGGGCCATGTTAATTTCTACTCGTAACGTCCTTTGCGAATCCTGCTTAAGAATGATTTAGTTAAAACTACAGTTGATTTTTAAGGTTCATTAACAAGCCACTTAATTAACGAGTGTATTTTGGTGTTTTGCACCTTTTGAAAATAAGGCGTTGTTTGCAAAATAGAACCAGTTATGGATTTGAATTGCTTAACGCAAAGCCTAAAATTCAATTGCGCCTCTGACTTGAACGCCTTTTGAAAATAGCCTACATTATCTGGAGTCGCAAAGATGTTTTACGACCTGTTTTTCCCTCTGCCCCTTTTGAAAGTCAGGCTGTTACTCTATATTTATCTCACTCCCACTCACAATTGATATGCATTGAAAGCGAGAACTTTCACCCCAGATAGGACAAAGAGGGAAGTATAGTTCGCAGTCCAGTGATTTTCAACCTTTTCATCTGAAGTACCAGTGTTTCCAGCAGGGACTACGAGGTGCACCAGTAACTATGTGCAATCTTAAACGGCTGCTGTAAAACCGAAACCTACCCCATTACAAACAGGTTTGCTGTGTCTGTACAAACTTGTCTGTGGCCTCATTCTGCTGAATGGTTCATCTATGCAGCTGATGACTACAATGAACTCAGCATGTTTATATTTTAAATATTTTTCAAGTGCTTTGTATGGAATTAGTGACCGCACCTTTAATTGTGTACAGTTGCAATATGGGAAATAGCATGCTGCCGCTCCCACATGCTCATTGTTAGTGAAGTCCTGATCTGACAGCATGTAACACTAATACATCTTAAGATTAGATGTACTGTTTATTTTTCAGAAAAAAAAAACAAGTTTAAACTGAGTTTGTTGTGCTGTATTAACGATATTAAATACACCACAACAAGAACATTGTCATTTCGATATTTTCATTCGCGCAATCTGAGAACTAAATTTACTGAGTGCCTTTAATTTCAGCAATATTTCTGTGCGTTCTGCTCGCACATTTCTTTAAATCAATTTGAGAAATAAACTTTGTTTTACCCCCAACAGGTGACCCAGCTTTAGTAGAAAACTCACGCTACATTACTGCTTTTGATTACTCTTAAATTACAGTGCCTGCTTCTTTGGCTGAAGAGATATTATCAGCTAATCATCTAACTAGGGAAGCTGCTGCACAATCAAATCATTCCTATTTGATGGTAAACAATGTAACTAAATATTATATATTGTATATTGTATCTGGGACGCAAGATGAAACAGACGAGAAAAATCAGTTTGTGTTGGTTCTAAGCTGTATTTAGGCTGTCTGCGATTTGGCTGGCGAAAGCGTTGGTTTACTGGAGTTCACAAAGATTTGTTTTCAGGTTGGTACGGTAATCTTTTACTTCCTTTGTTTCATTGTTGAGCTTTGTGCTGCATTACCGCTCAGTTAATTATTTTCTTTATTTTAAGATTCAAGTGCATTGTGTTAATGCACGTATCCAACACATGAACCTCGTATGTGTTTTTGTTTGAGTTTTTGTCTGTTGTTCTGCATTTCTTAAATGCAGCTGTTAATTTTAAGCTAAATTTTTACACAACAGTACTCCTGTTTGGTCACCATCCCAACTGTTGCAACAAACTGGGGTTCCCGTATTGTGCTGATATTAATTCAGTACCTCGCTGCACTTACAATAATTTATATTCGACCAAATTGTTACCGTCCTTCTCACACCTTTGTTATTAAAACATGTGATATGCGTTTCTTTTATACAACAGACCGACGCATATTTACAATATACTGTTCAGGCTGGTATTAATTTCCCAAAACAATACTTTTGGGAAAGTGTACCAAAGTTGTGAGGGAGAATGCGCGGACAGCATATGAGGGACATCTCTCTACCGCCATCTAGTGTTGGTGGTGTGAGCGTGCAACCTCAAGGACCCTGGTGCCTATTGAAGGCATAGAGTGATCTACAATGTTAAGTCTGTAGAACCTGGTAAATGTATGGGGTCTAGCACAGCTAGCTGCAGCACAAATATCAGTCTGAAGAGGGCCCATGACCTGGCCACACCTCTGGTTGAGTGCGTGGCCACCCTCCCAGGTGGGGGGAGGCCGGCATTAGTATAGGCAGTCGAAACCGTGTCCACAATCCAATGGGACAGTCGCTGCTGACAGAGGGCTTGACCTCGGGTCCTTTCACCATGACAGACAAAGAACTGGTCAGACTGACGCAGCGCTCTTGTCCTATCCACATAACATCTCAATGCCCGAACCGGGCAGAAGGAATTTAATCTTCTATCCATCTCCTCAGCAAAGGGAGGGGGATGGAAAGCCTTTTCAAGTAAAAAGCTGTAATCACCTTGGGGAGGAAAGCAGGGTTCGTGCACAACGACGCTGTGTCAGAAAGACTATGATTCTTGGTGGTAAATATCCCTCCCGACCTGTGAGAGAGGTAAGGAACAGAACACTCTGGACTACTTGTCCCGCACTTCGTTCCGAGGGTTAAAAGGAAGTCGGTCATGTAGAAAAGAGAGAGCTTTTGTACACTAACTCATTGACCCTGCAGGTAAATAATGTGGCAGCTGCAGATTACAGGAGCGGCTGCAATCGTTTACCAAGGGGTCATGAGTGATGCTATAAATAGGGGTCGAAGCAATGTGTCTGTTCCTTCATTTTGGTTTGAGTGTTAAACTTGTAAGGACCCGTGGGAGACCCAGTGATAAAAGTTGCCATGAGTGTTTTGTTTTGTTTGTCTATAATTTGTCTATAATTGTTTGGCACAGCCTACAGATCTGGAGAAGGGAGAAAAGAGAGACAGAAGAAAAAAAAAAAACTGTCTTTTTTTAATATGGGAAAAAATTATATAGATGAGTGGTGGATCAATACTGCCTGTTACACTTGACAATAGGGCTAGATATCGAGCCTAATAGCTGGATTACCTTCACTATTATATATATATATATATATATATATATATATATATATATATATATATATATATATATATTGTGAGCAGGGAGAGGGTTAATTTCTAGAGAAAAAAAAAAAAGAGAGGCCCCTCTGTCTACAGAGCGAGAGGGAGAAGCAAAAAGCAAGGGAGAGGAGGTGAAGAGCCCACCTCCACCACAGCCCAAACCTCCACCCCTGCGATACAGTCTGGTGTTACTGCAGGTAGTACCTTGCCTGGTGCTCCTGGACACTCTGCCTAGACCTCCCTACTCTAGACCTGTAGCCCAGGAGTCTGCACCATCGGTCACAGCTCTGCCCATGATTCCCTACTCTGCTGTCCCCCAGCACCCAGACGTTGCTTGGGCTCCCCCTGTCAGCTGTGTCGCTCCCCCTGGGTGATCGGACATTGCTGCGCCTGTCCCCAGGTGAAGAACTCTGTCCGCTGCTGAGGCCGCCTGTGCCGCGGTCGTCGCTGCAGTCGCCCCAGTCAGTCCGGTGGGGTCCCGTGTCGCCGGATCGCGGTCCCTCCCTGGAAGCGCCGGAGGGACAAGCCCACCCTCAAGCCCGCCCATGGAAGAGGGTGAAAATTGACATTTGTGGACTTGAGGGTGGGTGGTCTTTTAAAGGAGGAGGGAGGTGGCCTTTAAATGGCCGGTGTCTTGAAAAGACATGGGGGAGGATGTGTGAGCAGGGAGAGGGTTAATTTCCTCCCTGCTAAAGGAAAAAAAAAAAAAAAAGCAACATGTGAGAATGTAGATATGCGTGCATTGTGTGAATTGTGTAATTATTAGTTATCCCCTACACCTCGTGTTTGTTATAAATTAGAGCCAGGTGCAGGGTATTTAAAGAGAGCAGCCAGTCTGTTCAGGGCTGCTGGTGTGTGAGGAACCCGGTTGATGGTGATTTCAATCAAAAAAAAAAAAAAAAAAAAAAAGGTAGTGTGAGAAAGCTTTTTTGCGTGTTGTTTTTGTCAGTGTGTGTTACAGGTAAACAGCTTAGCCGTCCTATGTTAGTTAGATTCCTGGGTGTAGTAGTTAGTGCTCAAGTGAGAGCTAGGTGTTTTTTTCTCTGTTTTGTCAATTATCACCTGCACCTGATCGTTATTGATAATTAGAAGCAGGTGCAGTTGTTAAGGAGTGTAGTCTGGTTGAGGCTGCTGCTGCTGTGGAGTGAAGAGCCCGACTGAAAGTCGTTAAGGTCTGTTTAAAACCAACCTTTGGTTTTATAAAAAATGTATTAGTGTTTTGTTTTGGTGCTATGTCAGGTGAACAGCTTAGCTGTCCTGTATGTTAGACAGAGACCTACATAAGTGTAGTAAGTGCTCAATGAGAGCTAGGTTTTTGTTTATTTGTATTGTGAACAAAAGTGCGCATAAGTGCAGAAAATTAAAGTTTTCTTCTCTGGGTCACGTTTATAAAGAGGCACGAACCTGAACTATGGCCAGCTTGTTCACTCATATATATATATATATATATATATATATATATATATATATATATATATATATATATATATATATATATATATAGCTGCAAGCAATAGAAACACAGACACTCAACAGTAAACTGGAATGTGTGTTTTTTTTTTTTTTTTACAGCTGCAAAAAGCAGAGGAAAATTCTAGAAAAGCACATGCTGCAGAGGTTAGAAAGCAGACTACAAAACACAGTTGTGTAGCGTTAGCTCAGCCTTCAGCTGCTGAGTTTCTGATTCTGGGGAAGTGGCAAGCTTCTTCCAACAATAAAATTGCAAGGGAACTGCGGAAGAACTTGAGAGAAGAGTCAATCACTCAACTGGAAGAGGTTAGTGTTATACTCACCCCACCTACCTGTTCACAAAAGGCAAAAGAGACAAAAGTCTCTGTGCAGTGACTATTTATTACCGGGAGGCGGGACCAAGGACATCACTCCACGAAGGGGCCTATCGGCAGCTTGGATATAAAATGCTCAGCAAATACCTGACAAGCAGGCATATCCCAAAAGTAGTGTTTTGGCGTCATCTTTGAATTGAAAGGGAACAACTTCCACTCTAAACTAATTGAAGTCAAATAAGATTTAGGTATATTTACATAATATACATATATACACACATTTCAGTTTGAGTGCAAGTAAAACATGACAATCAGGGATGCTCTTGATAAATCTTCACAGGTTTTCTTCTCAAACTGGCTAATGTCATGAAATTACTATGGCAACTGGCGATGCAGTGCTTTAGTTGAGGTAACCCAGTATTCAAAAGCAATGGGAGTAAAATGACCTTGATAAAATTTAACCCTCTAGTTCCCGGTAATGCTAACACATGTTTAATTTCACTTAATATACATGGCTTTGTTCTGTTTGGATGCTACATTTTGTTTACACATTAAATGGGAGTCTAAATTGTATCAAACTTAATTTTTACTCTGCCGAGGACAACCAAACCATATGTAGTTAAGCAACAGTGCATTAAAATAATACTAATTTAACGCATCAAAGTAAATAAATAATACATCCATACATACAAATATAAATAATCTTATTTATATATCGAAAGCATTTAAATTTTTTTTTTTTTGCACTGCAACTTAATTGGTAGAATAACAGGTTTGGTAATTTTGTATAAATGTGTTTTTTTTTTATGCTGCTTGTTGAAATAAATATTTGTGTCACTAGGCTCTATACTCAAAACTGTCTGTGCCGAAATTTCTTAATACATTTAACACGCGTCTTACACAAAACACTTCTTACACACAGCGACTATATAACCAAAGAGTTTAATATGAAACGCTGTAGATTTTGAAAACACAGAGGATTTGACAACATTCTGATATTTGTGCTTGTTATCCCCTCATTAACTGGTCATTTGGGAGTTCAAAGTGATACTCTATAGTTTTAGTAATGTTTCAAGAAACCTTTTTCCATGAATGTTTTCTGACAGGTCTGCCCTAAAAACACAGTAGCCTAGCATTCTCCATAGGAACTATACATTGTAATTGTAAACATGGATTTGTGTGCTGCGGTTGTAGCATGTATGGGCAGTGCTGTTGCTGTTGCTGGTATTGCTGCTAATATTGCTGTAATAAATAAGGAGGATCAAGTTCAGCCTTTGCAGTCACCACAAGCCCTCAGCACTGCAAAAATGAACTGTCAAACCAGGACACAATGTTAAATAATTGATAAGACTAACTAAACCATTTAAATACAGACTATATTAATGGTTATTTCATGGGGCGCATATGAGGGCTGAGTGTTAGAAGACAGACTGCACAAACGTAACTCTCACTACTCGGAGGACCTAGAGGAGCTTCCTTGCTCGGTCTGGGAAACAGATACCCATGACAGCGCAGAGGTTCCATGTGGCTGGAACAGAAAAACACATAGGATGGGAAGAGCCCCTACTGCTCGGAGGACCATGTTCTAGTGGCCTGGGTAGACTTGGCTTCCCAAGGGGAAGAAAGGTCTCGGACCTGGAATCGGAAAGAGTTAGACAGGGTCGTGAGCCCCGAAGGGATCTGAGAATAAGAAGACAGTCAGAGGCCAGAGCTGTGAAAGTACAGGTGTGGCCGGGGGTCTGGCTTCCCATGAGCTCCTCTGCTGTATTGGCATATTGGTGGTGTGGCCAGAACCCGAGGCAAGGGTAGTGAGCTTCACTGACCCCAGCCCCCCCCCCTCCCAAGATAGGATCTCGGCTTCCACAAGCCTTACTGTGAAGAAAAGACTGCTTGCTGCACACACAAAATAAAAATTAGAAATGACAATGTCTGAAGGAGAGGTTCTGATGTAAGTCTATATAGCTGCTGAAGAGCAGCGCTCCATGTTCTTGATAAGGTGCTGGTTTACGCCCACGCTTGTTGCTGAGGTAGCTGCTCCTATCTGGAAGGAGTGTGGTGAATAGAATTCAGGGGGCAAGCCTGCCCCCGAGGTGAGTACAGATAGATGAAAGGAGAACCAGTGTCTTGTGATAATTGTCCTGGATACATATGTGAATAGCTTGTTTGATGGGAGAGCATAGTTTCTTGTGGCTAGCTGTTTAGATAGGGATGAAAACAGGCATAATGGAGTATCAATTTTTGAAAGCTGAATAAGCTGCCCTTGCCGGAGTTGATCAGTCTTGGATATTCTGAGATATAGAAGGAAGTGGCTGTCAGGGACCAGTGACAAGTCAGAATGACGAATGCCTAAAAATGGAAAACTAATGGAACTGTGAACTCAGTGCATCGCATGAAGCCGAAAAATGCTGTTAAGCACAATGTTTCCATCTTGAGGTCGTCAGCTGGGTTGAAGCAGCCGCTTCACAATGTATTGATCAGTTTGGACAGAATGTCCAATGTTATCGGCTGTCTAGCTGGACAGGATGCAGGCAGGCTCTATTCCATCCCTCGGAGCATTAGGCGTACCACTGGAATTGAAAGCAAAGGAGGAGATGAAATGGACTTGAGGCAGTACTGGTCCTGGATGCCGGAGATGTAAGACCGGATTGATGATGGACCCAGTTTGAGAATGTTTCTAAGTTAGACTATAAATGCTAGCAGAATTTCTTGATTGATTTCATTTCACAGTGGGTGCGAGACACTGTGGCTTGTAGGCCTCTCCAGGTCTCCGTCTAACCATTAGACGACCAGGTGTTGGGCAAAGCTGAAAATTGGACTCATCAGAGAAGATGACCTTACTCCAGTCCTCTACGGTCCAATCCTTATGGTCTTCTGCAAGCCTCAGCCTGGCTATTTTTTGCTTCTCATTGATGAAGGGCTTTTTTCTAGCTTTGCACGACTTCAGCCCTGCCCCTAGGAGCCTGTTTCGAATCGTCCTCGCCGTGCACTTCACCCCAGCTGCCGTTTGCCATTCTTTTTGTAGGTCACTTGATGTCATCCTACGGTTGCTGAGTGACATTCGAATGAGTTGGCGGTCATCCCGGTCAGTGGAGAGTCATTTTCACCCTCTGCCGATCTGTAGCTTTGTTGTCCTCAATGTGTGCTGCTTGACCTTGTTCTTATGAACCGCCGTCTTTGAAATTTTAAGGATGGAAGCAACCCGACGCTCACTGTATCCTTCTGCCAGTAAAGCCAGAATTGAACCCTTCTTTTCCTCACTCAAAACTTTCCTTTTCAACTCTTTGGTCATGGTCAATAGTTATTTTTTGATTCCAATTAAGAACATAAGAACATAAGAAAGTTTACAAACGAGAGAAAGCCATTCGGCCCATCTTGCTCGTTTGGTTGTTAGTAGCTTATTGGTCCCAGAATCTCATCGAGCAGCTTCTTGAAGGATCCCAGGGTGTCAGCTTCAACAACATTACTGGGGAATTGATTCCAGACCCTCACAATTCTCTAAAAAAGTGCCTCCTATTTTCGGTTCTGAATGCCCCTTTGTCTAATCTCCATTTGTGACCCCTGGTCCTTGTTTCTTTTTTCAGGCTGAAAAAGTCCCTTGGGTCGACATTGTCAATACCTTTTTAGAATTCTGAATGCTTGAATTAGGTCGCCACGTAGTCTTCTTTGTTCAAGACTGAACAGATTCAATTATTTTAGCCTGTCTACATATGACATGCCTTTTAAGCCCGGAATAATTCTGGTTGCTCTTCTTTGCTCTCTTTCCAGAGCACCAATATGTTTTTTATATCGAGGTGACCAGAACTGAACACATTATTCAAGATGAGGTCTTACTAGTGCATTGTACAGTTTTAACATTACTTCCCTTGATTTAAATTCAACACTTTTCACAATGTATCTGAGCATCTTGTTAGCCTTTTTTATAGCTTCCCCACATTGTCTAGATGAAGACATTTCTGAGTCAACAAAAACTCCTAGGTCTTTTTCATAGATTCCTTCTCCAATTTCAGTATCTCCCATGTGATATTTATAATGTACATTTTTATTTCCTGCGTGCAGTACCTTATACTTCTCTATTAAATGTCATTTGCCATGTGTCTGCCCAGTTTTGAATCTTGTCTAGATCATTTTGAATGACCTTTGCTGCTGCAACAATGTTTGCCACTCCTATTTTTGTGTCGTCTGCAAATTTAACAAGTTTGCTTACTACACCAGAATCTAAATCATTAATGTAGATTAGGAATAGCAGAGGACCTAATACTGATCCCTGTGGTACACCACTGGTTACCACACTCCATTCTGAGGCTGGTTGGTGCAGACCCAGAGCGGACAGGCTCTGAGCCCGGTGAGACAGGATGCAGGACCAGCACGGCGGCGGGTTAGTGCTACCCAGACGGGGCAGGCTCTGAGCCCTGTGAGACAGGAGCAGTATTGGTGTGGGGGCTTTGACAGAATTGGTGGTTGGCCATGGAGTCCTTGGAATTATTTCCTAGGTAGCGAGCCAGACAGTCTCCGTGCAGCACCATAATCCGATTTCCAGCGTGGAGTCTCACGCGGTAGACCATCTCTGTCAGCCACTTCAGGATTTGTCAGTCTCCTTCCCAGGTGCTATCCAGCTTAGGACGGAGTCCTTTTTTGCGCCACGGGCAGTACACCCAACCAGCACACCTGCTTGGAATCCTCGGTCTCGGGCATGATGGTCGTAGGCCCATTTTTGGCCGACTCTGGCCCCCTGTAGATGTTCCCGGGAGAAGGCGTGGGCAATTTCCAGGTGTTCTTGGAGGGTGGTCAGATATTCCAGTCCAGGGCCCTCCCTCAATTCTGATTCCGATGGTTTCCTGAACTGTAGCTCAACTGGGGTGCGCAGCTCGCGGCCAAACATCAGGGTTGCTGGGGTGCAGCCCATAGATTCTTGGGTGGCGATCCGATAAGCCTGAAGCATCAAGGGCAGATGAATATCCCAGTCGCGCTGATGGCTGGAGGTCAGGATCGCCAGCTTGGTGGACAGTGTTCTATTAAAACGCTCCACCAACCTGTCGCTCTGAGGTTGGAGAGGCGTTGTCCAGGTTTTGTGAATACCCAGAGGGTCACAAACCCTACGAAGGACCTGGGATTCGAAGTTTCTTCCCAGGTCGCTGTGTAGCTCTTCAGGGACACCGAACCAGCAGACCATCCCTTCCAGTAGGGTGTTGGCACAGGTGGTGGAACCTTGACCGGGCACCGCATACACCTCGGGCCACTTCATAAAGAAGTTTATGGTCACGGAATGTAATGGTTTCCGTGATCTGTGCAGGGGAAAGGACCCAAGACATCGACCCCTACCCGCTCGAGGGGTGCCCCCACTTGATACTGCTGCAGTGTAGAGTGGCCACGGCCCAGGGGAGCCTTCTTGGCAGTGCAGGAGTCACACCAGTGGCAGTGAGTTTCCACATTGGTGCAACACCACCTCCAGTAGAATTGCTGTCATTGTCCCCATCGTTAACGAACCTCAACTCTAGTTTGTGCAGGCGTTCCTTCTGCTCCAAGTGGGTGCAGTACTGGCACTGGCTCTCCTCGCAGGGGCGGCGTGAGAGAGCGTCTGCGTTTGTATGACACCAGCTCAATGGCAGATGGCAAAGTCAAACCCCTGAAGCAACTCTATCTAGCAGTGTCTTCTTTCCTCCCACTTTCCTAATGCTAGTGCAAGCATTTCTGCTTACATTGGTTCAATGAAAGAAACTACAATGTATCTTTAGCAGAAGAGCTTTTTATTTAATTCCGAACAACCCTTAAAAAGTCAGCATGTCTTCTCAGAAGTGAGAGACCGGGGAAAGAAAACAAGCCAGTAATAAGGCGCACAGAGGGGAAGAGGCACACACAGACAAGACTGCGTCATGACAGTGACTGACCTACATTTCACAGACTTATACAGAGGGTCACAGGAACAAAAACAGAAAATAAAACTCTTAATTTTAACACAATAACATCTAATAATTTTGGATAATAATCAGGGAACAGGACCCCGCAACGGTGCGAGTACTTTCCCATAGTCCTTTGCTCCGGCAAATGCAAATGAGTCACTTCTCAAGCGTCCCGAAGCCGTCCGACAGAGAGCGGTAGCTCTGGCTTCAGGTCCAGCTCGTTACAATATACTTTTAACATCCACATAAGCCACTTGTATTTTCATTTTGTCCTAACGGCTCTAAATTGTATACCGGTACTCTTTTTAATTAAAAATATCAATATATGTATTTATTTTATGATATGTAGCTAAATGTAACAAACAAGCCTTTTGCATATGTTCCAGTGAATTGTATTAACATTATTAACGTTAGAATTAGGGTTGCCACCTGGTCCCATAATTCCGGAACACTTTGGGACGGGACAGGGTTTTTAAGTTGCCCTTAAACTGAAAGAAGTAAACATGTGAATTGAGCACAAAGCACTTGCTTAATTTATACTGCTTCTTAATTATCCGAATCATTGTGATAATACAAATCTAACAAAATAAGAAAAGCATCTTGAACAAACGTGTGTAGGTTTATTCAATATGTTTATTTTTATTTTGTACAAAATGATATTTCAGTTCTCAATATTTAAATTAGTAATATATAGCCCTAATTTACATGGGCTCTCCTAATTAAATAACAACAGTGATCCAGTGTTCACACTGTCTGGAGTCAGGAATAGTGAACAGCTGCTGAGTATTATTGATTTCAGTGGGAGAAGGTGATATACTATTACAAACTTTAAAGAAACTTTAAAATATATATTTTTAAAACTATTAATAAAATAAATATTGATGGTGTATTTATTTATTTATTTCATTTGTTAAAAGCTATTATTGTATTGTCATGCTGCCTCAAGATAATTAATCACCAAAATCAATTTATCAAAGGTTTAGGGCTCAATTCACATGTTGATTTCCTTCAGTTTAAAGGCAACTTCAAAATCCTGTTCTGTCTCGCAGTGTTCCGGAATTATGGGGCCAGGTGGCAACCCTAGTTAGAATCCAGACAGGAACCAATTTTACAAATGCTAATTTTCATTAACACAATCATCTGACATGTTTGTACCGAGACTACAGTCTTAGTTTTGGATATATGAAAACCATGTTTAACATTAAATTACCGTTTTTCAATATACAAACCAAAGTGGGATATGAAAATCCTTATTTCGCTCGTGCAGCTTCTTTTCTGCTCGAGCTCTTCGCCTGCAATTGCATCCTCGTAGGGTTGCATTGACCTTATTCAGACAACCGAGAGGCACAGGCGACCATTTTTTAAAGAGAGGGACTATTTGTTTATTTATTTATTTTTTAAAGATGGGTCATATTTAATGTCGCTTTCAGCATTCATCGATGCAGCCACCTGTATCGTGAGTTACATGTAAAGTTAATAGCATCAAGTTTGTTGCCTGAAATATGTCGGAAAGAAAATGGAAACGATCCATTGAGAATAACGGTTCCCCCTTTCAAAATAATGAACCTTTCTAGTTGCTGAAAGTTTGTTGCTTTTTAGTCTCTTTGATAGGGAGAGAGTAGCTTTCAAACGGAAACGTTTTCGAAGCAGCAGTATAGAAAGTAGTACGGGATCGTATTCCTCCTGAGCTGCCTGCAACAGTTGTTATTCCTGGGACGAAAAAAGAAAAAATGATTGCAGTTTGAAATATGTAAGTCCATTTTTCTAGTAATTAAACGTAAAATACGCCGTTAGTGGGAGAGAAATGTGATTTCTTAACGTTGAATGCGATTGGTTCATCACCTGAAAAGGTTTTTTTTTTTTAACCCATGGCCTGGATAACGGTGTTAATAGCCTATTTGGCACCTCCAAACTTTAGGCTTTAAAATGATATCGATTTTGTACCTTCTGCAAAAGTGATAAAAACAGTTATCGGTGCATTAATACACAGTGACTAGTTACATTTAAAATCGTATCCTCGTGTCACTAGACAGTTTTGCTTAATGCATAGACTATCTAGCAATATAAACAAGTTGTGTCAAAATAATATTTTAAATGTGAATTTGTCCTGAATGTATGCATTATGTTTTACTCAATAGTGTTAAAGGGAAGTTGTGTTTGTTGTTAGTAGGTCTCGTACTTTAGTGTGATTTCTGTAAGGGTGCCATATATTATTTGCCATTGACTCTGGCGGCATCTTCAGAGGGAACATTGGCGTTAATAAACACTTGTCCCAGAAGTGTGGCAAAAATGTTCCAATAGACTATCGCGCTGAATTTAAAACGGGCTTACACTAAACCTTTAATGTAAGCCAGTAGTCCAAAGCACTGTCTCGAACATCAACTTGTTCGTTATTCCTTTTGCAGTATCAAGGTGCTGCTGTTGTGTATTGCATTGGGTTTTGTATGTGAAACCAGTAAAACATTTGCTATGTATTTGCTGTTCCACAGTATAAATGGCATTGCTTCTTGTGTACAGTTAATTCCGGATTCGCCTTTGCTTTTACAGTTGGTCAGAACGGCGACACGTTTCTTTCAGCAGCTGTTTGTCCACTGTGGCTGAAAACGACAGGTTACAAGGCGAGACTCATTCAATTAGAGTAACACCTTGTTAGTGGAATAATGCTGCAGTTTAGGTGAAAGATACCTTTTGTTCTTCAGTGATGGATCAATGTGCCATTGACCTTGATTTACCTATAAAGACCATTTATAGGGTCAACATAAATTAATCGCCGTGAAAGTACATATTTTTGTTTGTCATTAAAAAATAAGATTCCAAAACACGCAAACAACTGTATTATAGTGTACGCAATGGATCAGATCTAGGCTAGTAAGCGCCTGACCTTTTAGATGGGATATTAAATTGTATTATTACAAAACTGCATGAGTGGAAAAAATACTAGCACTTTTTAAATCTGTGCTAATAAGTTACATACTAAATTTAAGTAAACAAACGGATATTTCTGTAAATAAAAACAAGCAAAAAATATTCTATTAATAAAGGTGGCTTACGCATGAATTTTGTTTGTACATTTTCTGATATTTAATTAGATGGAAAAGTATTCAGTATACTGTGAACAAATAATATTTATTTTATACTGTAATGTTTATTTTTCGTAAAAGTTTTTTTTTTTTTTGTCAAAATCTGCGTATTCTAAGACAATTTAAATAAACGTCAACGTGTGTGAAATCGTAGCTTACGATTGTGTTTAATTTTTCAAATTTGATTTTACAATGTATCAGTATCCATATGAAAGTTCAGGTCTTTTCCACCCCCTCGCACACATAGGGATGAAAAGGTTTTGTACTGGAGGTAGGGGATCATAATAGACATCTGGTTTTGTGAATTGGGGAGGGATGGCTAGTTTGTATCCACGCTGTATTGCAGATGTAGCCATTGGAACAGACTTTCTCCTATGGATGAGTGGCAGAAGATTGTGGGTGGGAAGCAGATGTGACTCTGGACTTTGATACCTCATTTTACCTTTTTATTTAGATACTAGCGATATAAAATGCATGCAGACCTAGAAGAGTTGTCCTTATTAATATTAAACACAGTTATAAATACTTATAAAATGGAACCCTATTTGACATATAATATACAGTATATGTATACATGTACGATACAGTATATTTAATTATTTATTTATGTGCCAATGGATCAGAGGCGTCTAGGGTTAGACACAGTGCCAGAGCATTTACATTTTCATTCACACTCACCTCAGTCTTTATTTTCTTGGCCCCTTTGAATAATGTGTTTTCAATTCAGATTTTATAGTCTCATATTCAAATGTTCTGTTGATTTGAAAAAAAAAATCTTTAAGGAATCTTGTAAAATTGGTCTAAGGAATGCTGGGTTGTTGTGTAATCATTTGCAGCTATTAGAAGCACAGAACACAGACATTTTGGAGGGGCTTATCTGTATCTGAGTGGCACATGCTTACTGATGTGTTCATGTGAACGTGAAGATTGCTCCACATTTGGGATTGCTCCACAATAAGGATAGTGCACCATTTGTCAGTTTTGGGCTGTGTTTTTTAAAAGAAGGGTTAGGCATATGTGAAGGGGGGGGGTTGGAAATGTTGACTTTATTTTTTAGAAGTAAAACAGTTGTTCTTGTCATGATCCTAATTGCAACAGTAGAACTAATGCAACTCTGCAGTTTTCCTTGAAGTAGAATGGCACTGCTTTTGGTAACATTCTATGGTTACTCCCACCCCCAATCTTTATTTTGGATCACAGCAGGACATAGACATGATGGAGCCAAAATACTTGGTCAAGCCAACTTTGAAGAGTGTCTTGGTAACTTGGCTTTGGATGCTTTAACATTGAGAAATTTGAACCTTCACTCATGTTCTTCCATCCCAAAACAGGAATGATGAGCGTACACTATTGAATATCGACAGTTGACTTTGTTGCTTTAATATCCATTTTAATGCATACTGCATTAAGGACATTATTTATGGTAGTGGAATGGACTAAACCAAGTATTGAATGGTGAAAAATGTTCTGTTAGCTCTAGTTTTGTTTACAGAGTTTGTATGTTATTGATACTCTTGTTTGTATTAATGTTTAACATGTTTATCATAATGAAACATTTGAATTCCATTCTGAGGTGGTGTAAGCACTGAGGAGACAGGTAAGCAAAATTTCACAAAGTATTATCCAGAATCATAACTGGCTAGTAAGTGCTGGGTTATGTTTTAAATACAGGGATGGAAATAAGACTCCCATTGCATCTAATTTTATCCTGGCACAACTGAACTTTTTACCTGTATGGTGGAGTGAATCAAACACATATTAAAAGCTGGAATGGGTGAAACTGCTATGAAATAGGAGTCTTATTTCCAATGATAAAATAAATAAAAAAAACTTGAGGCAAGATGTGCTGTATACATTATGAGTGATCTGAGGAAACAGGCTTGTCAGTGTAGGCAAACCCAAGTTAGTGTGATGTAAGTGTAGTTACAATGGTGTAAAAGGTGTACATGATTGTGTAGTAGAACTGTTCTGATTTGTTTGTGTAAAGACCACTGTGTTTAAAGTGAAGAAAGTAGCTCCAGTCTAATTGATTTTGTGTGAAATAGGGAAAGAAAGCATTTGGTTAAATGCTATGGTGTCCATGTTCTTTCGTAAACCAATTTACGATACCACATAGGTACCGACTTTACCAGAGCAACGTCACAATGGTGAAATTCTCACACATCACGTGTGGGTGGGGGGGGGTGGGTGTGGGGGTGGGGGGGGGGGGGGGGGGGGTCAGTTTGAAAGTGACCATCTGTGCTGAGACGGTACATTTTCTGTGAGGGCAGCTATTGTTTCATCAGAACAATTGGGATTTAATCTAGACAGATAAGAATAGCTTTGGCAGGCTTGTCATGGCTGTCTTCATATTTTCTTCCAAAGTTAATCATTTACTGACATTTTTCCTTAAACCATTTCAGCACTAAGACAACCTTACTGTAATGAATAGTTTCAGTTTCTTATGTGAGTCATACAAAAATTATATAGAGGCATTCTGAAGACTGGGACCAGTTAACTGGTCTGCTGTGTTGAGTGGAGTTAGTTTTTCTTGACTGCATTCGTTTTGCTGTTTGGAGTGGAGTTAATTTTCTTATGTTTTTGGTCTGCTGTGAGTTTTATAAGGACAGCGACAAGGCATCCAGTTAATTTATTAGAAATATGATGTTTCTTGGCAGCCACAGCTAAATATGCTGTTTATGAAGAGAACGCTAGAACATGAGTGTAGTGAACGTGTGCTTTTTGGGAGATCTAAACTAAACTTTTTAGTACATTGTGAACACGGATTGCACCTATTAGTTGTCGACGGCTCATTCTGCAGTGAACAGTTTTTGAATTGCCTCCTTACACTTACATGCCACACACTTAAGTGTTCGACATTAACCTTGTAGAGAGCGCAGTTTGGCCGGTAGTTATGAAGCACCACAGGACCGACGGGGCGGGTTACATTTAACTAGTATTATATATATATAATTAGTGCATATGGCTTCCGTTTTATGAATCCAGGAAAATGGGCGAGTGTGTCAAAAAGCTGAAAATTAATTTACAAACCATTTGTTAAAAACATAACAACGAACTAATCCTAATTTCCCCCCCGCGCGTCATATTTGTTGTACAGTCAGAAGCTGAGACCAAGTACCGAAGTGCTGTGTTGGTACTCGTTCCCGCGGCAAATCTTTTACAAAATCTGGTTTTCTACAACTAAGCAACCAGTAAGCCAAAAGGAAAGAGCTGAACTCAATAAATCATCAAGAAAGTAATTATGAAAATGAAGACGAACATTTAGAGTGGAGGCTTCATTATGACATAGAAAAAAATGTAACGTTTAGCCTTGCTTGGCGTCAGTTTCCCAGACTTGCAGATAAAACAGCAGCTTTATTTGCTCTGAATTCGAAGTTTTGTTTACATCATATCCAGCCTCTCAGTAAAATGTCACGATGGATACCCAGATACGCCTTGAATAGTCAAACTTCTTGATTTGGTATCCGATGTGTTCAGATCAAAAATGACTCGCTGGTATCACTCCGCAAGACTGACGCTGACATTGGAGAGGCGACACAAGCGACAACGCTCTCTGTAGGATTGTTATTATTTTGTATTATCAATATTGTTTTAATAGTGTTTATAATTAGGATTACGGGTGGGAATTTCGAATAGTTTCGTATTTGAATACACAGGATGCAACCTTTTTGTGTATTCGATTACACACACACACGCAGACAGCATAACTGTAAGCCGGTAAAGTTTAGCCGGGTTCACAAAGTGTTCAAACAATGTCCAAAACGAGATTTCTTCCCTCTGTACCCTATTTCCTTATGCACAAGTTTTTTTCTTTTGTTTGCTGAATTAAAATACAGAACACAATGAACAACAGCAACGTCACAGCGCGTATCTCTTCTAATTAAAGCAACAGTAGCATAATATTGCGAAAGCACTAAATAAGTTTTGCTGTAGTGTATTGAGAATAAAATTACACCTATCATGTAGCAACCTAAATATTCTACATCTGTTTAATTCTAACATATGTATAAAATAATCTTAGTGTAAATATTGTAACCTGGCCAAAATAGAAAATACATTCCAACATTACAATAGTTTAACATTACTAATTACAACTAGCCATCAAGTACTGACATCAGATGAATCGAAGTCAAGTTACTTTGTTTATTCAATAACCTGTAAATAATTCAAAACAAGGATACCTGGTTGTACTTTAGTGGTCAGTGCAAATGTTGCCGTTACCCCATCCATTCACAGAGAGTCAACAGTAGATGTTTTACATTGAACTGCAGTCCAGAGTTTAAAAAATAATTAAATAAATAAAAAATAACTCCTTTCCAACTCCAAGTATCTTGCCTTTTCTTATAGTCACTGTGTTGTTGTGCTTAACATTTAGTATGTCTTTATATTCATCATAACATTAAATTACCTTTCTAATTTCAATGATACCCAAGTTTGGATTACTTCTTATAGCACTTGCTATATACATGTTAAATGGCTGAAGTAACATATTTTGAAAGGCTTTGTTTAGCCACTCACTTTTGAGACGTGGGCACTCTGGTTACCATGCACAGTTAGAAACATACTGAAAATAAAAGTGTGGCAAAGTGGTTTGTAGTGCTCTGGTGTATAGGTGAGTTGAGGTGCTCCAACAAAGGACAAACACAAAGTCTACCGGTCAGGTTTCTTTTAATGCCCTTTATAAACCGGGTTTCAAATAATAAAGCTGGCTCTACCCAGCAATGGGTATTGCCAGTGAAAACTGGACCCAAAATAATAAAGCTGGTTCTACCCAGCAATGGGTATTACCAGCTACAAAACAAAGGGGTTGCAGTCCCGAAATAATAAACACAAAAACACGTCTCCAAACTGGGTGCTCTGGTGCAGGTGCGGTGCTCTGAGTGCTGGTGCTCGTGCGCGTTCAGGTCCGGGCTTCTCGCTGCAGCTCCAGCTTCGTATCAGCCGTCTGGCAAAACAAACACAATACTCCTCAATGAACCCACACTTCATTCAAGATTCCGTCCTTGTCTCCTCCCATTAACCACAACAAAGGAGCCGATTACGGCGTCACGTCCCCCTAAAGTACCCTAAGCCCCGCCCCCTCCGATAGCTAGTTCAATCACGTCTCCTCCAATTCATGACTGAAACTTCGCTCACCGTACTAGGGCGATGACTCCAGGTACCGTAACGCCGCCCTCTTCCTGAATGGCCGGCTCCCGACTGTGCCCAGGATGAACTGCCCAACCATTCAGTAGGAAGCCCGCAGCTCCTGTTGTACAGTGCCCTCACTGGTCGAGAGGGAGATTTTTGATTCGGATTCATTCGCTCTCCGTCACATATCCCTCAGAGTGGAGCCGAAGGAACACTCGGCTGAATCTACCTTACCCATTACACCCCCCTCCCTGGAAAAGTAATCCGCATTTTGATGATCTTTCCCTGCACGGTGTGTCATAAAATACATGAAGGGTTGCAGTGCCAGATACCACCAAGTTATCCGGGCGTTGCTATCCTTCATCGTGCTTAACCATCTGAGTGGGGCGTGGTCAGTAACGAGATTGAATGAATGACCCAAGAGGTAATAGCGTAAGGTCTGAGTGGCCCATTTAATGGCCAGACATTCCTTTTCTATGACGGAGTAGTTGCGCTCCTGAGGGAGCATTTTCTTGCTTATGTAGAGGATGGGGTGTTCTACTCCGTCGACCTGCTGGGACAAGACCGCCCCCAGACCAACATCAGAAGCGTCGGTGTGGAGGAGGAATTCCTTATCAAAATCTGGTGTGATCAGGGCGGGGGCTCGGCAGAGTCGTTGCTTAATGGTATCAAAGGCCCCCTGACATTCCCCTGTCCATTTAATTAAATTTGGTGCGCTCTTTTTAGTGAGGTTCACTAGAGGGTTTACCACTGTGGCGTACTCGGGGATGAATCGACGGTAATAACCGGCCAACCCCAAGAGAGACCTCACCTGGGACTTGGTTTTCGGGATTGCCGCGTCCATCAAAGCCTGGACTTTGGTGGCGACGGGTTTCACCTGCCCATGTCCCATAATAAATCCCAAATATTGTGTTTCTTCTTTGGCAAATGCACATTTACCCAAGTTGGCTGTCAGCCGGGCTACCCTCAGAGACTGCAAGACGGCTGCGACCCTAGCCAAATGCTCCCGCCAGGTGGAGCTGTAAATCACCACATCATCAATATACGCTGCTGCATATTCATGATGTGGGCGTAAAACCTGGTCCATTAGTCTCTGAAAGGCAGCAGGCGCACCATGTAGCCCAAACGGCATGGTTGTGAAATGAAACAAACCATCAGGGATAGAAAATGCCGTTTTCTCATGTGATCTGCGGGTTAATGGGATCTGCCAGTATCCCTTCGTCAGGTCCAAAGTCGAGATGAACCTCGCCGTTCCCAGTCTATCTAGAAGCTCGTCGACCCGAGGCATGGGATATGCATCGAACTTGGCAATAGCGTTCACCTTGCGGAAATCAACGCAGAAGCGGTTGGTGCCGTCCTTTTTGGCGACTATCACAATTGGACTGCACCACTCGCTCCTGGAAGGCTCAATCACCCCAAGCTCGAGCATATCCCATACCTCTTTGCGAACGCCACTTCGTCGACTTTCTGGGATCCGGTAAGGTCTCTCTCGAACTGTGACACCTGGGGGAGAGATAATGTCATATTCAACTAAGATTAGTTCTGCCGGGCACATCAGAAAAAACATCCCTGAACTCCTCAATTAACCTACGCAGATCTCTCTGCTGATCTGGGAGTAACTGTTCCCCCATCGGAATGTTCTGTATGCTAGGAGCCTCTATACAGGGTCCAAAATCATCCTCTACCTCACCTGGGGCTATAAATAAGGCATCCCTTGCCTGCCAGGGCTTTAATAAATTGACATGGTAAATTTCCCGTTCATTACGGCGATCGAGCTGCCGAATTTCATAATTAACTTTTCCTATAGCCCGAATCACCTCATATGGCCCCTGCCATTTAGCACATAGTTTCGATTCTGATGAGGGAAGTAGCAGCATTACCTTGTCTCCTGGTCGAAAGGTTCGAATCCGTGCATTTTTGTTGTAATGCTGCTGTTGTCGGTGCTGAGCCGATTTGAGGTTGTCCTGGGCCAAACGACCGACCAAATCCAGGCGATCACGGAGTAGGAGCACATGCTGCACTACGTTTTTGGACGAGCCTTTGTGCTCCTCCCACCCCTCTCTCAACAGATCGAGGATGCCGCGAGGCTGTCGGCCGTACAGGAGCTCAAAGGGGGAGAACCCTGTTGAACTCTGCGGCACCTCTCTCACTGCAAAAAGGAGGTAGGGGAGAAGCGATGCCCAATGTTTTTGCTCTTGGTTCACAAATCGTCTCAGCATCTGCTTTAATGTCTGATTAAAACGTTCCACCAAACCGTCCCATTGTGGATGATAAACGGACGTCCTGATGGGACGTATTTTTAATATTTTATACACCTGCTGTAGCGTTTGAGACAGAAAGTTAGTCCCATGGTCAGTCAGTATTTCTTTGGGGATCCCTACTCTCGACATAATCTGTACTAGTTCTTTGGCTATTGCAGCGGCACTAGTGGACCTCAATGGAACTGCCTCTGGGTATCGCGTTGCATAATCCACCACTACTAATATATGCGTATACCCAGAGTCAGAAGGTAGCAAAGGGCCAACTATGTCCATTGCAATGCGTTCAAAGGGAGTGGAAATAATTGGCAGTGGGACCAAAGGGCGGGGTGCACTCGACCCGGCGCTATTCGCTGGCAGTCTGGGCATGTGGCTACATATTTCGACACTTCATTATGAAGTCCTACCCAATAAAATCGAGCCAATATGCGTTCCCTCGTCTTGTCGGCTCCCAAGTGTCCTGCAAAGGGGATGTCATGCGCCAGCCTCATGACCTCAGGCCGACACGACAGGGGAACCATCAATTGCGTTACAGGCTGTCCTGCGCCCGTGGCAGGGTTTACTCTATACAGTAATTGCCCCTTGATAATGAAGTGCGGATATACCAGTGCCCCAGCACCTTCAACGTCCTTACCTTCAATAGACCGGACCTGTTCCCAAGCGTGCACCAGTGTGGGGTCGTTTTTCTGGTCCCACACTAGGTCCGCGCTTGAGCCCCACATGTCCGGTACATTGAGAGGGGCTGGAGTAGCATCTGCCCTGGATGGCCCAGTAACCTCGCCCCCTCGGTCACACTGCGTACCGACTCCCTTTGAGTGGCGTTTGATACCATCTGCACTCTCTCCCACTAGTCCCCAGCCTCGTTTCAGAGATGCACCTTCCCATTTTTCGATCCGTCTCTCTTTCTTTGTTTTCCTAGGACGAAAAAGAGAATTAAACAGGTCGGCTTGCAGGGGAAAAATATCACCAATCGTTTCCCCTGCTCTGTCTGCCACGGTTACGTGTGTGGTCGGGACTGCCTTTTGGAGCAATTGTCGATATTGTGGCCAGTCCCGACCCAGGATTACGGGATGCGGCAGCCTTTCCACCACCCCCACTGTGAGGTGGCGTTGTGTCGAACCTATCGACACGTATGCTTTTAGGGTGGGATATGTCGCCGTGTCTCCATGGATACAGGAGATCGCCACCTTGCCTTGTGGCTGCCACGACATACCGCCTAAGAGAGAAGTTTGAATTAAGGTCTGTGCACACCCTGAGTCCACTAAAGCATGGGTACTCACATTACCAACCACTATATCAATAATACAAGGCCCCTCCCGACCCTTTCCCCGTACCTTACCTGCCTCAGATGCCAGATAACAGGTCGCCACGTTGCATTCCATTGCCGCGGGGCACAAGCGGACGATGTGTCCAGGCTCATGGCACCTGAAACAGACGATCGGGGCATTAGGCACTGGGGTTAGCTGTCTGTCCCGCTGCTGATACTGCAGTGGGTCGGGGGCAGTAAATCTACCCCAGCTGGGGGCCAACCGCTGTCTCCATGGTAGGGAGGTGGGCCGGCCCATTGAGGCTGGTGATGTGGGAGGTCTGGTTCCCAACTGGAGAGACGAGGGCACTGATCCGCGGGTGATGGGCGCGACGAGAGGGGTCAGTAGTCCGGTCTTTACGGAGACCAGGGAGTCCTCATAATCCTCCGCAAGTCTGACGGCGGCCTCCAAGGTGGTCGGATTGTGGCGCCGTATCCATCCCTGGGTCTCGGCGCCGACCACATGGCAGAACTGCTCCAGGACGATGGCTTCCCCCATTTGCTGACCCGTTTTTTCTGCCGGGTTGAGCCAGTGCACCATATGGTCACAAAGTTTTTGCGCGACCACTCTGGGGCGGGTCTCCCATGGCCTCCGATACTCCCGGAACCGCAGCCGATGTGTCTCCCCCGTGATATTGAGGCGTCGGAGGATGGCCTGTTTGACCAGGCCGTACTGGCTAGCCTCCTCGTTGGTCATGGCCTGATCCTCCCCGATCAGACAGGGACCCAGTTGGCTGGCCCAGTGCTCCTTCGGCCATGACACAGTGGTGGCCAACCGCTCGAAGGCAACCAAGTACGCCTCCGGGTCATCCTCCGCAGTCATCTTTTGCGCCCGTATATTGAGAGGCGCCATCACGGGTACTGCTGGAGTTCAGGGTGCGTTTCCAAGACCGACCCTCTCGATCAGCGCCGTGAATCTCTCCTCCCTCTGTCTATCCTCCATCTCCCGTCTGTGCTCCAGTGCCTGTAGCAGCGTGGTTAGCGCAGCCATGTCCATGGCTCCCGTTTCTGACACCAATTGTGGCAAAGTGGTTTGTAGTGCTCCGGTGTATAGGTGAGTTGAGGTGCTCCAACAAAGGACAAACACAAAGTCTACCGGTCAGGTTTCTTTTAATGCCCTTTTTAAACTGGGTTTCAAATAATAAAGCTGGCTCTACCCAGCAATGGGTATTGCCAGTGAAAACTGGACCCAAAATAATAAAGCTGGTTCTACCCAGCAATGGGTATTACCAGCTACAAAACAAAGGGGTTGCAGTCCCGAAATAATAAACACAAAAACACGTCTCCAAACTGGGTGCTCTGGTGCAGGTGCGGTGCTCTGAGTGCTGGTGCTTGTGTGCGTTCAGGTCCGGGCTTCTCGCTGCAGCTCCAGCTTCGTATCAGCCGTCTGGCAAAACAAACACAATACTCCTCAATGAACCCACACTTCATTCAAGATTCCGTCCTTGTCTCCTCCCATTAACCACAACAAAGGAGCCGATTACGGCGTCACGTCCCCCTAAAGTACCCTAAGCCCCGCCCCCTCCGATAGCTAGTTCAATCACGTCTCCTCCAATTCATGACTGAAACTTCGCTCACTGTACTAGAGCGATGACTCCAGGTACCGTAACGCCGCCCTCTTCCTGAATGGCCGGCTCCCGACTGTGCCCAGGATGAACTGCCCAACCATTCAGTAGGAAGCCCGCAGCTCCTGTTGTACAGTGCCCTCACTGGTCGAGAGGGAGATTTTTGATTCGGATTCATTCGCTCTCCGTCACAAAAAGCCATCATGAAAAAATATATAAATATATTGAGCCAGATAAAATCGCATCTGGGCCAGTAAAAACACTAGCTCAGTGGCCTGAGGGGCCAGTAGTTAAAAATCTAAACGTAGAGCCCATGGTTAAGAAAGAAGAACATTAGGCATCTCTTGTGCACCTGAGGGATAGATTAGCACCCATGTACAGAGATATTATTACAGTCCTAACAATGTTGCTGTTAACCGTGCCAGTTACCCAGTCCTATTTCACTGCACTGCCCAGCTCTCTGGTGCTGATGCCTGGGAAGATGTGTTTGCAGTCGCTGGTCAGGAGTAAAGTCGCATCAATCCAGAGCTGTCATTTGAGGTCCAAAGTTCTGCTGGGAGGGACAAAAAGAGATGAAAATCTGGTTGTGTTGCTACTGAATTTGAAACAGTGGCTCTGCTTTGTGTTCCTGTTCTTATTTTAACATGTTACTAAGGAAACGGCTGATAAGAAATGCTTATTCCAACCCACATGCATGATTTTTTTTTATTACATTTATTTAAAATAATCATTCACAAAAATGCACCAAATGATCAGTTTTGCTGTTGGGATTTCTAGGGTTGTTTGTCAGAGCAGGTATGTTTTGATTGTGAAAGCCTCCAGCCCGGGATTGATTTGTAGAGTTTGTTGCTCTGGACAAAGCAGAAGATTAAGGGTAATCAATTATGGACAAAGGAAGCTGAGAGGCTGTTGAAAGGTTTTGGAGTAAGTCAAGACAGTGTTGTGAACTATTTACAAAGCTGACTGGTGAGATTGCTGTAAATCACCACAGCTTCATTTATTTGGCCTTATTGTAAATCTGATGAAAAGTGGGGGAAAAAAAAAAAAAAAAAAAAAAAGTAAAATCAAATAAAAAAACAAAAAAACAAGGAAAATATATTTTAAAGAGAGAAATGTAAAAGGACTAAACTGAATCTGAAACACCATCCTTAATATCACTTTTTCATCAAAAAAGGTAAATTGTACACAGTCATTAACTGTGACTAAAATGTGCAACTTGTCATCTCTCTCTTTGTATTTACTGGGGACCATGCAATAGAAATTGAAAGGAATAAAATGCCAGTGCTGTTTTTGCAGCATTTGTTTTATAGAAATAACACACATTCTGCATGGTCTGTTTGTTATGTGTGTTTGCAAGCTCACTAATGTGCTTAATTAGAACTTATTATCTAAACATGTAATTTGAAAATAAACTAATTTGACATGTTCAGCTTTGCATGGTCTTGATTGATAACACGGCCAGACCACTCTGTCTTTCTTGAGAATTAGTGCTTCTCTGTTCGTAATGAGCTTCAGTTTTGAGAAGGAGCACTCACAAGATGCCACTGTAACCGGTATGGTAAGAAACAGCATGTATGCAGTGCAGATATCGGGGAAAACTTGAAGAAAGTACTTTTCAACCATTAAAAGTGAAGCTATTTCCAGTATTATTGATTTCATAGCGAGTTTGGGTTTGATACATGATTGAAATGAAAGAAGTTGGCCAGAGGGTGACAAGTGCTAGTACTAGTGCTGGCTAGTGGAAAGGTGGTGGCTAGTCCTTTGACTTGTTTGTCATTATTCATTAGGCCTACTGTTTATTTTATAATTGAGTGTTTTGAACTGAAACATGTAAAAATGTTCACATATTTGATTAGTCCCTTTTTGAAGTGCGAGTGGGCATCAAGGCTCGTGGGCCCTTGAGCAGCTGCACCATCTGCACTTATGATAGTTATGCCCCTACATAAGCATAACATATTGTAATAGAACAAGGTTTTCTTTTTCTCTTCCAATTGTCATCTGGCAGTTGCAGCCTGAGCAAACATATGCATAAAATTATTTTGGTCCCCAGTATAAGATACCAGCTGCTGGTACCCATAGAGACTATAGTTTGCCAAAGTGATGTATCTGCTTTCAAGGGCCCTTGAGTTTTCTCAATAGGTTGTGAAGAATGGATTGCAGCAAGGCAAGCTGAGTTAAAGCAAAGTTATTACATCTGAGATAATTCTGTTGTATGTACAGCTGTGGTCAAAAGTTTTGCATCACCTTACAGAATTAACACATTTTGCTTCATAAAGTCGAACAAAACCTGCTGAATAATGTTACGTTAACATATTGAATAGCATACTGCTTTGTAGTTTTCCATATACTTAACAAAAAACTTGAAATGTGACATTTTGAAATCTAACATGAAATACTGTACTACTGTTATGGCTTCCAGTAGATTTTTGCGATATCATTTTGTAATTTTTATTGTTTTTAATTGTCGCAGTCCAAAAATTCTAGGTAATGCAAACCTTTTGGCCATAGATACACATGTGTACTCTCAACACATGAACACATTTGTTTTTCACAGGCTCGTCACAGGTTATGTGATAAATTTATATCAGTTTAGCTTTTCAGCACAATGTGTTATCTTTTGTTACATCTCCTTTTTTTAAGCTTGGGAGATCCCTGTGTTAACCGTGTTAATGCTATTAAATGTTCCATATTTTAACAGCAACTGTTTGAGATATTTACTACACCGTTCCAGGCATCTTCAGAAAACCACAAAGCTCTGTTGCCTCATTTACAGAACTACTTTCCTGATATGATGAATACAACTACACCAGTGGCATTGCTGAGATTTTATTTTTCAAAGTGAACATATCTCTATTTTTACCAAGAAAGATTTTAATTTTAACTTCAACAGTGACAGGAGGACTTTGAAAGTGACATTTTGGAGTTTTAAATCTAGCTAGGCTTGTTTATGTACAGTTGATTTACTGCATTAGGATTATTCTTGCTTTCATCATTGTTAGGTCACTGAAACCAACCTCTGCCTTTCTGCAGAGGTGAGGACTGACTACTCACCCGTCCACCCCACGCTCCCGTACCCCACCCCCCTGGGTGGGGTAGGGGTGGTGGGGTTGGCCAAGAGGCATTTGAATAAGCGTGAGGGTCATGTTCACAGATTGACCTGCCGGACCCTATGCAGCCTGCAGTGTTTTCTGAGTGCCTATGGATCCTCCCCAGCTGTTCTAGGCTCTGCAGGGCAATTAGAGCACATTAGTGGAGCAAGCCCAGGGTTTGAGCAGCCTGCGCAGTAATACTCAGTGCTACAGAGGGCGATTAATTAATTTTGCGCATTCCATTCTCTACAGTCCACTTGTAATTGGGATTCGAGGGATTTTATGATTCAACCCCCACTTAAAATTTAAAATGCCTCTTTGAGCTTTTGTGCATCTTTGATTTATTGGAGGTGGGGTCAGAGTTGAAAATCTGTGAAAGAGGTATTCAGTTTAGTGGTGCACATCTGCTTATTTTACGTTACTTGTTTGGTGATTAGAGTTGTTTAAGTAGTTTTTTAAAATGTTTTACTTAATGTGACGCCAGCAAGACGGTCCTTATGGAATATCTGCCAAGAGTATATTCCAGGCTCACTGACAATGTGTAGATTAGGTGTGAAACATGGTGTTAGCATCGGACCTTGATTTGTACTACGTTGCTCCGTTATTTGCCAAGCTTGGTGTTAGCTGAGCTGGGAGCCTCTTAATCATAAATGTAGAAATATTGTTGTGCAGGTTATTTATAGGTTGTCCATTGGCACCAGTGATTGTTTTATCAGTCATTCTAACAATTAGTTTTAATCTGGTTTCCTTCAAGGTTTTGCACAATAGAGTAGAATTGGAACTTTAGGACTCCAGATACAGAATGTTGTGGATACATTTCAATCAGTAAAGTATTTCATTAAATTGATCCACAGAAAATATTCTGAATTGACTACACCTTTCCAAATTCTTAAATTCCACTGTGGTTGTAAGGACTAATGCATACATATAATTGAGGGAAAGGTAATATTACATGTGATATAAAAATACAGAATGTGTGTTTTAATACATTCTTTTCACCAGGTTTGTGGTATGTGTGTACCAGTGAAAAGTTTGAGTATGCCTGCTTGAAATCAGGTTTTTCATGATTATCTATGCTTTTAACTGTATAAACTTGTCTATAAACAGTTTATTTCATTATATGATACATGTACTTATATAAGCTGATAATCATAAGTGAATCGCATTGAAAATTTTAATTTTTAAATGAAAATGTAAATCTTGTCAATTTCAATGAAATGGTCACCCAAACCAAGGGGATTTCAGTCTGAAGCCCAAGTCAGTTAAAAGTCTGAAATGTGTTTAACACGGTGTTAGAACACTTGCCTAAGTATAAAAGTGTCTTTGTTAGATGTTCTCTGAGTTAACTAGCATGATACCTAATTAACCCTTTGTCACCAATTATTGTTAACAGGTGAGGGTCCATGATTACTATAACTATAAGTAGCATAGGCAAGTTTGTCATTCCTGAATGTAAGTGAGCAGAAAGTGGCAAAATATGCTCAGTTAAGCAAAGAAAAAATAATTACTTTTAAAATAATTACTGTAATTACTTTAAGAAATGAAGGTCAATCTTTAAGACAAATCGCAAGAACTTTGCAATTGTCTGTAACTGCTGTGGCCAAGATCATCAAATGATTTGAAGAAACTGGCACTCCTGAGGACCGAACAAGGTCAGACAGGCCAAGGGTGACCTCAGAATCAGAGAACAAGTTCATTCAAGTCACAAGTCTGCGAAACTGGCAATTAACTGCCCCTGAAATACAAGCTCAGCTAAATGCTACTAGAAGTACAGATGTTTTTCAACATCAACTGTTCAGAGGAGATTGTGTGAAGCTGGTCATGTGTCATGGTCTGGGGTTGCTTTGCTGGTGACAGAGTTGGTGATCTTTACCAAGTCCATGGCAAGCTCAACCAGCATGGCTATCATAGCGTACTTCAGAGGCATGCCATTCCATCAGGATTATGGCTAGTTTGGCAGTCCTTCATTCTTCACCAAGATAATGACATGAAACGCATCTCAAAGTTGTGCAAGAACTATCTGGAGAAGAAGGAAAGTGAAGGACAACTCAATCTAATGACCTGGCCTGCCCAGTTTCCAGACCTCAATTCCATAGAACTTGTATGTACGAACTGGACAGAAGAGTCAAAGCAAAGCTACCCACAAGTGCCCTACATCTCTGGGAATTGCTGCAGAAGAGCTGGGAAGACATGTCGGGTGATTTCTTGCTGAAACTTGTTAACCGAATGCCTTGTGCTTGTGAGGCTGTTATTAAGGCAAAGGGTGGCTACTTTGAGGAATCCAAGATTTAGAGCTAATTTTCTCAAACATTGCTTTGATACTCCTTATATTTTGTTTTGTATATTGTAACATGTGTTTTAATTTTCAAGTATTTACAGAAACGTATACGATGTAAAACATTGTCGTTTAAAAAAAAAAAAACCTAGTTTCCAGCAAGTGTACTCAGACTTTTGACTGGTACTGTATATATATTGTGGTGCGTTGGTTGCACACGGAGGACACGGACAACAAAGTTTCAAAGAAAGTAATCTTTTAATAGCGACTCTGCTGCAGCAAAGGATCCAAGAGAAAAGAATTACAAGCAAACAAACTGAACTAATAAATAAACTGGAGGCAGGTCTTTTTCCAAAAGTAAAAAAACAAAAAAAAAAAAAACACAAACGGTTCTTAGTAGTCTTGCCACAATGTCCACAGGCTCCTGTTCATTCACCGTACCTCCAGTACTTCTCTTCCAATGAGATTCTTCCATGGTTATCTGGCGTTTCACCATTCTGTACAGACGATCCCAAACCACCTCCTGAACATAGAAGACTAATCCTTTTCTAAAGGATCTCCTATTGTGGCCCAGATAGGCCATAGGTGCTTTCCAAACGAGGCAATTACTAATTAATAAGCCAACTCTATGTCCTATACTAGCAGCACCTGTCCCTATCATTCAATTTACTCCTCAAACTCGTGGTAGGCTGATTGCAAGCCAGCCAAGGATCATTCCAGCTGTCCCCTAAGCTGGTCCACACAGCAGTTTCAGCCTGCCAGGAGAACCTCCTGCTGGTTGTTCTGTGAATATATATATATATATATATATATATATATATATATATATATATATATATATATATATATTATAATATATATATATAATAATGATATATAAAATATGCTATCTTTCACATTGCAATGTACTTATTGGTAAAGCAAGGGGACCCTGTTTTCTTTATTTTGTTTGGTACTCAGTGAATAACTAATACAAGGTGGTACAAACAATTTTCCACACTTAAATAGGTATTTACCTCAACTCATTTAGAAGTAATACTAAAAAACTAATGTAACATTAACTTGAAAAAGGAAACAAGTTGAGAATGTAAATACATCAATATTATGTAATTTCATAATAGTACATTTAAAAAATAGCAATAGCTTACATTTTCAATTGTGAAATATTGTTTTTTGTGAAAAACAAAAAAAACTTAGAAACCCTTTAAATCAATGCAACCTTTACAACAGTTTAATGTAGATCGTAATGGTTTAAAAAAAGAATGAAAGTCATTGTCGAAAATATGGATAGGGAATTGCTTCCGACTTGTTGAAGGAACGTGGCTCATCCTTGATGTTAGCTGGTGTATATTTATTGGTTGGTGATAAGTGACCTTTTCTTCCAGCTATTCAAACTAATGGCCCACTATGAATTCCTCTTCTGTGAGGTCATAAAGTAGCAGCAGTGACATTTAACCTGAAGACCTTTAGAACCCTTTTCTGTCATAATAAATCACAGAGGCTACCTGGGTGCATGGCAAAGGTCAAATGTGTTCTACTGATACATTTCATTAGAGCAGAAAGGCCAGGGGACGAGGACACACATTGACTCTCTTGCTCGGCAGCAGCAATTAATGGATTGTAAGAAGGAAAAAGGATGCCCTTATGCTGTACCAGCCAGGGAAGCACGTTGAGGTCTGACAATTAAATCAATAAACTAATTTCATGAGGAATTGTGTTTGTTTTTTCTTCACTAAATGAAGATGTCACTTTCCCACCTGCTCCTTTTAGTGTTTATACAACGTTTCATTACCTTAAGGACAGTTTTTTCTGAATTTCTTTTGTTTTTGCAAACATTACATTTGAGGCTGAAAAAGTCCTCAGTTGAGGACCTGTTTTAATGCAGTGGCAGGTGCTGTAGCAGACATTGTTGTGTTAAGTGAGGCTAGCAATCCATTCTTTATACACTTGTCTTTAGTTTTTGACCAGCAAAGTATAACAATCCATAGGTATTGGATAACCCCTTATAAAAGTTTCCCATAGTAAAAGCATAGCAAAGTGTAATAAAGAATGGTAAAGCATAGGTAAGCATTGTAAAGAATAATGAGTTACAGTAAAGCATATTAATAAACATGGCAAACCAGGGTAAATGTATAATACAGTATAACCATAGCAAAACAGCTAAAATACCAATGAAAAAATACAGTGGTAAACTTTTGTACAGAACTGTATGTCGCATCTTCAAAAAGCACCTTTTATAACTTATCATAATAAATATCATAGGAATAATTAGCATGTAGCATGTGGCATATGGTAAGCCAGTTTAACACAAGCAGTTTAAGATAAAGAAGCTTGTCTGTTGTGAACAGTTTTTAATTGAAATCTATAGCAGATATACATAATGAGGTACATACAATATTGCTCTTTAGTGATGTGAATATCGTTCAAGATCAATAATAATTTCCATATGGCGATACTGTGGGATTTTTTATTTTTGTACATTCAGAAACATCATTTTTGTTGTTTATACTGCTAAAAATATGAATGCAGTATAACCAAGTTTTTATTGCATTTTCAATTGAAACTGTTTCCCAAGACTTTCAAATGCAACAGTGAGCAACACCGGCTGTAGGATTTGATGAGGCGGTGGAGAGCAGTGGCTTTTCTACTGCAGCTGCAAGAAACCGTCTGACGCTGGTTCTTGCATTACCTTCTGGAAGAGTAAAAAATTACTTGGACAGGGAGAAAGTGAAGAAGTGCTGTTGAGCCCTCAAGGACTGGGAGAATGGTAATAGCTGTAAACTTGACTCTTAAGGTCACATTCCGTTAGCATTTCCTGATAAGCAGTTGATGAGCAGACATAAAAACAAAGCACTGATCACTGTCGACAGATCTGACAAGTAGAGGTGCTGAATGGGTCAGCGGTCTGACCTGTAGCTCATTATGAAAGATAGAGGATTGGTGTGTTATTCCAGTAAGATACATCTGTTTTTACTGAGAGAATTGCAGTTTTACTGTCCCTGTAAAGTTGTTGAATATAATTGAAATTGCTTTTTTTTTTAAAGTAACATTTTATGTCTTATGTAACATGTATTGAAATTATGAAAGCAGCTGTTATTGTTTGCATTTAGTTTAATACAGAAGCAAATTTAATCTTAAATGAAATTGCTAGAGCTCCTTATTCTTTACCCCTTTTTTTCTCCATCATGTTGAATGTTGTGGGTAATATCTTGATATCCTTGGCGACAGAAATAGTTGGTAGTAGATGGCTGTTTTTGTCTCTTTTATATTCTTAGCTGTATTATGAGAACCCCTCAGCCAGTTTTGAGAAAAGATGTCTGGGATATTGACTACTTCATAACAAGGTCATTCACATGTAAGCCTAATATAATATTTATTGAGTTAAATCAATACCATATTTTGGCACTAAGCCATTTAAAAAATACATATTTAAAAAAACCAAAAACAATTCTAGGTATGAAAAACCATTCGCTTTAATGCTTTAAAATATGTTTGTTTGTACTGAATACATTGGGAAATAAGTAAGATAATAAGTAGGAGAGAACCTTAACATAAGATTGTGACAAAGTGCCCGCCCCTGTGTATATTATCTGTTATGTGTTGCGTGTGGTGTGTTTAAATGTTGGTGTATAGACATTGGTACACGGGATATAAACGGGTCTGTGTAACACGAGTGTTTAAAAATGTATATGTGTATTTAGGCACGAGGATTGCACAGCACTTCACGTGCAAGTAAAATGTAGTAATATGTGAGCACGGGGAATTGCACTTTATTAATTCACGTGCTGGAATTCAAGTGAATAATTAATTGGTAATTGAATCCCAGCACAGCAGTATATATAGATGCACGTTGTCACATACTCGTGGTTGGGTGTTCGGTGAGTGGAGAACGGGATTGGAGACGGAGGAAATAATAAGTATAATAATAATAATAATGATGATAATAATAATAATAATAATAATAATAATAATAATAATAATAATAATAATAATAAGTATAATAATAATAACAACATAAAGTATCTGCTCACCGTATTTTTGTTTAGTACGAGTCAGTTTTTGTTTGTCTTTTTATTTTGGCATAGAGTGCCGTGTCCTGTTGTTTTCTGTTAGTTTAAACCCTTTTATTTACAATAAACCGGCGCAAGCAAGCGCCATCATTTCATTTCACATCATCGTCTTTGTATATTTCATTCCTTCCTGGTTCTGACGCAGCCCACTTGGCCGTCTTTGTGACACGTGGTGTCCTGCGTGGGATTTAACAGCACCTCCAAGCGTCAGACCAGGAGAGGTTTTTTGTGTGGAAGAAAAAAAAAAAGGGCGTCTTTGGATTACAAAAAAAAAAGAAAGAAATGGGGAGAAGCAGGAAAGAGGATAAAGAGGTGAGGGACAGGGAGGAGGAGTGCTGCCTAAGGGCCAGACATCCCCGGCGATGTAACCAGTCCTTGCCGGGGTGCCTCCTCTGCAACCAGGACCATCTCTTTGCCAACTGTCCCTTCCGCTGCCCCTACCAAGAAGGAGAGGAGGAACTGCCGCAGAAGAGGAAGGCAGAGGTCCCACCGCTGTCTCCAGAGCCGCACCAGTCTCCTGCAAGTGAGGGAGCGACACACCAGTCCCTTGTAACAAGGGGAGACTACATGTCGCTCCCACTTCCACCACCAGGAGACTACACGCCGCTCCCACCTCCACCGGCAGGAGCAGAGCAGCAGGAGCTGCCTCTGCCTCCGCCACCTCCATCGGCAGAAGCAGAGCAGCAGGAGCTGCCTCTGTCTCCTCCACCAGCAGAGGGTGAATGCCTGCTGGGTCCCCGTCCCCAGCAGAGGGTGAATGCCTGCTGGTATCACTTCCCCAACTAGCAGAAGGTGAATGTCTGCTGGTAGCACTTCCCCCACCATCACGAGGAGAGGAGCTGGAGCTTCCTATGCCTCCACCTCCATCAGGGGGAGAGGAGCAGGAGCTGGCTCTCCCTGGACCAGGACTAGATGCTGGCAGTCCTCAGCAGCCCTTGTATAGGCTGCTGAGAGAAGCACTGGGAAGAACCTCCCGGCCGCAGTGGCCGAAAAGAGGGCCAACACCCACACCCCAGCTTGTCCTGACTGCCAGCCTCGCTTCGCCCAAGGATGCCAGCCTCGCTTCGCCCAAGGATGCCTCAGCATCGCCTGGGGTTGCTCGGCATCGCCTGGGGTTGCCTGCCGCTCGGCATCGCCTGGGGTTGCCTGCATCGCCTGGGGTCGCTCGGCATCGCCTGGGGTTGCCTGCCGCTCGGCATCGCCTGGGGTTGCCTGCCGCTCGGCATCGCCTGGGGTTGCCTGCCGCTCGGCATCGCCTGGGGTTGCCTGCCGCTCCGCATCACAGCCGGAAGTACTGTGGCCGGAACCCCACGAAGGGGAGCTGCCGGCCACGAAGGAGGGGGAAGGTCAGGAGACCACACCCCAAGCAGCCTTTCCGCTGCTAGGACTACCCTGGCAGGAGAATGCTACCCCACTGTCAGCATTGCTGCTGACAGCATTACGACCTGTGGGCCCCTGGAAGCCTCCGGTCCTGGCCAAGGACTTTGGGCGGGACTTTTGGGCTTTTAAGGGGGTAGGTGGCCATTGACGCCACGTGTGCTTTGCACAGGGGGGGGTATATGTGACAAAGTGCCCGCCCCTGTGTATATTATCTGTTATGTGTTGCGTGTGGTGTGTTTTAAATGTTGGTGTATTGACATTGGTTGTTTAAAAATGTATATGTGTATTTAGGCACGAGGATTGCACAGCACTTCACGTGCAAGTAAAATGTAGTAATATGTGAGCACGGGGAATTGCACTTTATTAATTCACGTGCTGGGATTCAAGTGAATAATTAATTGGTAATTGAATCCCAGCACAACAGTATATATAGATGCACGTTGTCACTTACTCGTGGTTGGGTGTTCGGTGAGTGGAGAACGGGATTGAAGACGGAGGAAATAATAATAATAATAATAATAATAACAACATAAAGTATCTGCTTACCGTATTTTTGTTTAGTACAAGTCTGTTTTTGTTTGTCTTTTTATTTTGGCATAGTGTGCCGTGTCCTGTTGTTTTCTGTTTGTTTAAACCCTTTTATTTACAATAGACCGTCACAAGCAAGCGCCATCATTTCATTTCACATCATCTGTCTTTGTATATTTCATTCCTTCCTGGTTCTGACGCAGCCCACTTGGCCATCTTTGTGACAAAGATACATACTTCATTAATACATTTGTGCATTTTGAATAGATAAAGAAACAAATTGTGCTTTGATTAGTATACTGGATAAAGGATATTGCTGTGATAATAATCAACAATGTTCCCACTGCATTTGTTAGTGAAGCTTAAGAGTGTTACCTGCCACTTGACAGTAATCAAACAAAGTGTTTGGCTGGTTTTGATCTGATTTATTTTTTTAAAGTGACCAATTTTTTTTTTATTTTTATTTTGCCCCCAATTTGAAATGTCCAATTATGTTTTTTGTCCTCACCGCAACGGGTCCCCACAGAGCACAGACATTCTGAGGGCATGTGAGTGTCTTCTGATTTCACAAGCCTAAAGCCAGAATCACTTTGACATCGAGCAATCCAGAGCAGAGTTGGGTGGGTTGACGATCCTGGAGAACAGAGATCAGCCCTCCTTTTTATCCACTCTGAATGTGCTCGGTGTCTGGCCAGTAGGGTTCACTGTTGCGCGATGAGAAGGAATCCCTGCCTGTTTCCCAACCCCCACCCCAGGAGCGTCAGAGCCAATGTGACGCCCCCTTCAGAGTCCCCAGCAAAGTTCAGCCTCATCACACAGCCCGGATCCAAGCTGTGCTTTAACTGGATGAGCCATCAGGGACCTCCATGACCTAGCATTTTAGCAGATATTGTTATTGTACAGCATATGTTGTAAACTCCTTATGATATGGAATTGCAGTAATGACCATCACATTTTTTTTATATTGTAAAAACATATATAATATATATTATATTTATACTCCTGATTTCATATATATGTATATTTATTTTAACTTGCTCTAAAACAGTATGGCAAAGACAGGTGTTCAGTGATGGAACTATGAGTCCCATTGATCCATTTCTGGTTTTACTATGAGTTTAATAAGACCCACCTGAGCTTGTTACCTGTACACTATGGCTAATACTTTCATACTTTTTAAACGGATTTGAAAGTGATTCATGGCTGCTGAGTTTAATTTGAACTGATTGTATTTTACAATGTGTATATATTGTACAGTTAAGCTGCCCCTTAAGTGTGACCCCTGTAAAAGTAAATGGTAACACTTATAATCCTGTAGAAACCTCTCAACAAACAAATAAATCACACAGCCTTTGAGGTAAATGAAAGAATCGTCTAGGGCTTGTGGTAACGAGCAACGGGCCACTGCCACTTACTGGGCTGGAGTCCGTGTTTCTCACGTGATGCCCCAGCGACCCACTTCAAACAGGAGTTCATCCAACCGTGAAGTTGGGTTTTAGTCTAATTACTTTTCACTTGAGTGTGAATTCATGTTTATGGTGGTCCGCAAAGTGATACCTGTGTGTCAATATTTGTTAAACCTGAAATCACTGAACAGATTTTGACACTGTCCCTAAAATTAATTCAGTACTGTATTAAATTAAGCTCATTATTTGTCATTTTATTTTTTTTTCAAAATGTTTGAAAACTTAGTGTAAGTAAACCACTACTAATGAAGTTTGGGAATAAAGCAAGCCACATTTTGTGCACGTTTTACTTCTCTGAGCAAAACGGAATAGAAGTATAAGTTGAGGTACAAAAATAAAGTGAACGTATACTTTGGAAAATTGTAGAAGGAAATTAAAACAAAAAGATGTACCACATTTTGAATATAACCCCTGACGACTGGAAGGTCTTTAGTAGTTTGGTAAAGAAAAACAATGTGCTCATTTAAATTCATAGGTAAAATAGACAAACATTTTAGCTTTCTACAGCAGTGATATGAGAACATTAGCAGCCAACCACAGTAGTAAAAGTTGAATTCAAATGTCCTAGATAAAGTAACTGTGTTACAAGGGAGGTTTTCACACAGTCCTTGTTAATCCTTAATTTAATCTCTGTGTTTGTTTGTGTGATTGGGAGGGGGTCTGTTTGACAGTGTAAAAACATGGTAAAGACGCTGCAAATAGAAGACTGCTGTATCCCATGTACCAATCTGAATGGGCTTAAAATCCTTAAAGTGGGGGTGTGTGTTTGTGTGTCTGTGTGTTTCTCCCTGCTTTTAACATCAAGCTATATATTGGCAAATTGTCAAATAAGGCCATTCTCCTAGAGAGTTGAGATTAAGATTCTAGCCTACTGTAACATTTTAAACAATACTGAGCCGAATCCAGGCCTGCCTTATGCTAATGGTCATTTTACTTGTCTTGTTTTATATTCTGTATATGTTTTTCATATCTATTTACTTTGCTTTCCTTCTAAAACTATGCTCCACTAAGAAACATTCTTTTTCAAACAGTCATGTTTCTAGGATAACAAACAAAAAGTGAGAAAAACCTTCCAGACTCAGCATTTACAGGCTGAATTAGTCAAGCAGTGACCTGCGTACCCTAATAATTGAAGATCATTTGAAACAGAATATTTGTGTGTCTTTAATATACCTAGGCTATGTTTATTTTTAGCCAGTGTGCAGTGTGCATATTTGGTTCCTCTGACTTATTACAGGTAATACCTTCTGTCATCGGTCAGCTGTATCATCTCACCACGATTTTTTGTATTGATTTTGATGAAAGTTGTTTTTTTGCTTATTAAATCTTGTCAGTTTTTGAAGAAAATGTACATCTATTTAGGTATACAAAGGGATTTGGTTAGCAAGATGTTAGAGAGCAGTTGTTCTGCATTTATTCATCTTTCCCAATCTTGGAAGGTAGTGTATGTCTGGGATAATGCAATTTAGTTTTAATAAGTAAGGTATATTAAGTTCAGGAACCAACGATGCATACAGAACAAAAAGTAAAGCACTCTACTCAAAGCAGGGTTGAGAAACGTCTCTTACAGGTGCAATAAATAAAGAGCTTAGCCTCAGGTAATGCAAGGTCAGTGTTCCATCAAGACTGGAGTATGGCACAGGCAACCTGACTGCGCTGCCAGCACAGATTGAGGGGGAATGGACCAGTAGCCAACAGTTGCTGATAAGAGGACTCCTTTTGCGTCCTCTTATCTGCCTTATACCCATTCAGTTTTTTTGCAATATAGATAAATATGCACAGATTTTTTTAAGATTTTAAATTATAGCTCAGCATGCTAAAGAGTACAGTCAGTGTGCAAAGCATGGCCAACGTTTTTTGTTGTCTGGCAATCACTCAAGAGAAAGAAAAACAGTGCCTGATGTTGGCTTCAGTTATTTAATCATACATGATTTATCTTTTGTTCCCCCTATTAACCCACAGAAATAATGTGACATACTTAAATAACATCAGAATTACTCCGTTCACATTCCTCAACCTTCAGCTGCATGTACGGATATTATTAATAATACAAACTGTTTTAAAGTTTCAGTTGCAATTTATTTTTCCAAATTAGTTTCTATGGCATATTTGTTTCCTCTCATTTCTACTGCAGTAACTATAGCTTGAGGAAGTGGGTTTATTCCTGTTTGCTGCATGAATAGCTGTATTCATCCTTGGATTGAGTCTGTGCAAGGCTCTGCAGTAAATATTTTGCTATACTGTGTTATTTAAAGCCATAGTTTCTGTTTGGAATATAAGGTCATGGGCATTCATTGAAGGACCAGATCCAGACTCCAGCTTTAATTTTTCTTGTTTTATATAAATTATTTGTATTGTCTTTTTAGTCTGTGCTCACCTAGCTGCAAGACAGACTCCAGACTCCCAGCTGCACCTCATGATAAAACACAGACTAAATATTTACCTGTGAAGTGCAGGGCTGAGTCCTCAAGGTCTCTAGACGATAAGCTTTCAGTATCAGTCCTGTGGCCTTAGATGACATAGTTGTGTTTGGCAACTTCCAGCTGCCAGTGATTTAAAAAAGCTAATGATTTGCTTAATAAATGACCATCAGTGAGTTTCATATTGGTTTTTTTTTTTTCATTTTATTGTTGATATAGCCAACCAGAAAGAATGTTTAATGGTAATTAACCATATTGATTTTCGGTTAAAAAATAGCATTGTATAATTGCCAATCAAGCCAGGTACATTATGAAGATGAATACATTGTAACAAGAAACAAACACAACAAACTGTACCATAATTACAGCAATGGCCAAAAGTTTTGCATCATCCTATATAATTAACACATTTTTCTTCATAAGCCTGCTAGTTAATGTTACAATAACATATTGAATTACATACCGCTTTGTAGTTTTCCATATACTTACTTTAAAAATGTGACATTTTGAAATCTAACATGAAATACTATAATACTATTATGGCTTCTAATAGACTTTTACAATGTCTCGCTGTAGTTTCTTTGATTACATGATGTCAAATAAAAGATCTAAATGATGTCTCGGTCTTAAAATTTTAGGTGATGCAAAACGTTGTTGTACATAAGCAGCTTTGCCTCCAGAGTCAAATGAAAACATTTATTATAAAATAAAATAGTGATACTGACCCCCCATTACTTGTTCAATTAGTTATTTGACAGGAAAGACTAGCCTATCCCTAACAAACCAGTGCATTTAGCTAATTTATTCTTCAGTCACCGGATTTGAATAGTTTCTGTTTCATCAAATGGATGTCTTTCTTGAAGAGGGTTCAGAGAACAACAACAAGAAGAAGTGATTAGGTCGTAAAATGTAGGCCAGAGTAGACTTTGCTCATTCGAGTATTTTTTTTCTTTTCTTTTATCTGTTTGTATCTTTGACATGGACCAGCCTCTTACCCATCAGACAAACAGACTGCCCCTCCTGCCAGGCCCAACAGTAGGTTGTGCTGATGTGGAGCTTTAGGGAAGCAGGGGTCAGGCAGAGGGGATGATGGATAAGCACAGCCTCCTGTCTCTGCAGGAAGTGGACAGGGGATTCTTTCCTCTGGTCAAGAAGGAACTTCTTTGCCAAGGTGTCACTTCACCCGTTAACCTGCATTCTAGTTGCATTTGTCCTCTTCAGGGGAAGAGAGGGAGTGAGGTTCCGTTTAGGAACTTGCTGCTGTTTTAAATAACTAATATACTATAAAAATGTTAAAAAGCCACATGAAAACTGGTTTCCGTGGATACAAGCCTCCATTTAAGCTGATATTTATTACTGTCCTTTTGGGCGAACAGATGGCTTTATAAGCTTCTATACAAAACGTGTTATTTAAAAAGGAAATCATCTTTTTTAATTTTTTTTTTTGCAGGGAGATTTTTTAAATTTTATTTTACAGAATGTTATGTGCTTTTTTCAGTATGAAATTGTAGACCTTTTTTAAATTTAGTTTTATAACAACATAGTAGTCTAGTTTCTTTACATACGCCAAAGAAACCTTAAACCCTATATAACCAAATAACACTTTGCACTGAAGCATGTCTCATCAACTATTTTGAAATAATAGATTTCCCATTACAATCTTCATCAGTGGTTTTGTTTAAGATGTTAATACAGCTTTTAGGTACTGGCCCTGAACATTTAACATATTCTTTCCCCTTTATTTTCATATCCGATGATGTTTGGTAAAAAAAAAAAAAAAAAAAAAAAAAAAAAAAAAAAGTCTCATAAAACCATGTGGCTGATCTTGACCCTAAGTTGCTCCTGATAAGGGTGGATGTTTTGTTAAGTTGTGTGTCGCATTAAACATGGCTTTTAAACCTCCTTTTACAAACCATGACTAATAAGCTTTCCTAAATTGCATTTGAAACGGTTTGCCCTAGAAGGCTCATGGTGACAACAAAAGGAATTACAGGCTGATAGAGGGCTCCTGGGTTATTCCCTGAATCTGGGAAGAGGATCTATTGTCATTCCCAGTTCTATTGCTGCATTGCGCCTCCACCACAAGCTTTCATTTGTGTTCACACAAATGGTATATATGTGTATATGTATATATTTATATGTATATTTAGATGTGAGAGAGCTAAACAATAGGAATTCCTTCATAGTATAATAGAAAAATGTATAAACTATCCTTCTGTTAAATGTAATTTTGTAGTCCTGAAATCCATTTGCTGGGGGTGGCTTCAGGGAATTGCATCGCCACAAAGGCAAGCTGTCCCACTGGTGGGAGGTCACCTTTAGTTATTAAAATATCCCTGTGCCAGCCAGGTGACTTTGCAGTCAAAAATATTGTAGTCAAAAAATGGTGTTAATGTTGTATAGAAATAGTAGTATTAAACAGTTACATCTATACGTTTGTTTTATGTTAGTATTATTTACCTTAAATTATGTTAACGTAGCATCTCATCTGTTCTCAAAAGTGAAAACATTTTGGCAATAATATAACTTACGATCATAAAACCTTTTTCCATTTCATTTTTTTGTTTGTAATTCATGAAACCTTTTTTTCCACTGATTTAATCCAATGTTTATAAACGCAGTCCTTTAAAATAAATAAATAGATAAATAAACTGTTAGTCAAATTCAATCTCGGACTGTGGTTACTATTTGTACACAGTTGGAAAGGTCCCACATTGCAATAAGTTGCAATTTATCAAGTTTTGTCAAATTTCAACTGAAACCAACTTGGGAATAGTATTCTAAAGGAATTTAAATAAGGATATCCCAATTTTTTGCATTTCAAAAGAAAATAATATCAAAAGGGGGTTCAACGACAACAAAAAGGAAGTTTGATGAAGCTGTGCGAATTGAAATGGTCAAAACTCCTGCCCCTTAATGAAGTGAGTACAATGAACGTCATTGCCTGATGGATCCTATTGGTCGTGATCCGGCTGCGTGTCATCCTGTGGTTTGCACTTAATTGGAACAGCTGACTGTGCATTCTTTAGACTTTGCATATGCTTTGTTAGCCCTAATGGGCATGTTGTCCTTTCACACTGTGGTGAAAGGGATAAGAAATGGGGGCAAAGCTTGTGTTTACTTAGAGCGACAGTGTATTTCTCTAGTTACTTTTGAGCCTTTGTGGTTTAAACAGGTTCTTATTGCCAAAGGGGCGGTGCACGTTGGCTTTGTTACACAGTATTTCAGTTAAATAATACTAGAATAATAAACCAATTTCAGTTGAAACCTAAGCCACATACTGTATGATTGTAGGGGATTCGATCAACCCCAACCCCAACCCAACCCATCCAATTCAATTTAACTTTGTAAATTTAGTCAAAGGATTCCCTGCCAATGCAAAGTAACCAATTGAAAGGAAGCAATGTGGGGTTTTTTTTAAACGTAAAATATTAGCCATCTGCACAGACTTGTTGGTTCTTGTCAGATAAAGGACTACCCAGGGCTATTGAGGCTTGGAAAGAGATAAGCCACAGTAGTGGTGGCTTTGGCACTGGCATTTTACACCTATCTACTAGGACTGCTTAAGCACATTTGTAAACAGGTTCTGTGTAAATGTTACAGGAATGCTGGAATTGACAAGGTCATGTAGACCTCTCTTTTCCTAGAAGCCTGTTGCTATTTATTATCCTGTTTCAATGGTTAAACTAACATTGGGATGAAGAAAATATATATGATAGTAATCAAAATAGGGAAAAAATTGAGGAAAAACAGCAATTTAATCCTGTTAATGTAATTTTGTAAACCAACACAGTACACTTAATGGGCAGAAAAGCAGTATCTGCACAGCTAACATGTAAACAGTGCAATCGGTTATCACAACAATTACATTGATAGTATAAGATATAATAGTGAAAACAACAGGACTCTTTGAAGTCACTAGCACCCTACACTTCATATAAGATAATTCGATAAATACAATCATTTGGTGAACATTGGCCACTAATTAATATGACAAAGACCAAAAAACACCATGTCTGGTAGTTTAACAAGCAATCTTTGTAAAAAAGCAAATGCACTTAAGCAGTTTCAAATATTTGTTCATGACAAAAGTATTGGCACCTTTACATTACAAGTCTGTAAAAATGAATATAACTAATTAAAAAAATATATACAAATTGATTTAAAACCATTACACATTATAAAGACAATAGCCAGAAAAAACAGATCATTATTTTCAGCCTGTTGAAGAAGTGTGTTTTGGATTCACATTTGAGGAAACTACAACAAAGGAAATGGTTACAGAACAGTAGCAAAGAATAATGGAATACCGAAATCCACAATTAAAGCAATAATCAAGAAGTACCACAGAACAAATTCAGCTGAAATGCTTAAAAGAAGTGGAAGTCCAAAAACAACTATGGGTACAGCAGGTAGCAGAATCATCCAAGCAGCTAAAAAAAAATCCTAGAGTCAAGGACATAAATAAAGATTTAGAAGCATCAGACATAATAGTGCACAAAAGAATGGTACAAATGCACCTGAACACAGAAGAGTTGTACACGTAGCCTTGCTGCAAGCTACTTTTAAAGAGAATTCATAAAACAAACTATCTAGAATTTGGCAAGAAATATTAACTGGAATCTGAAGCATTCTTCAACAAAGTTCTCTGGTCCAGTGAGACTAAACTAGAACTTTCCCCCAAAATGGACCACAGTATGTTTGGAGAAAAAAAGGGAAAGCTTTCAATGAAGAAAACCTTGTACTTAAAGATAAACAAGGAGGTGCTTTGATTATGATGTGGGGATATTTTAGTAGTTCAGGTGCTGGAGACATTGATGAGATTGAAGATTGAATGAATACAGCCATGCATCAAAACATTCTACAAAGTACAATGATACCATCTGCTCATAGGCTGATTGACAGACAGTGATGCAAAGCGTACGGCTAGGTCGCACTCTCAAGATCTCAATCCCATAGAAATGTTCAGGGTTGATCTGAAAAAAATCTGTAGCTATGCATTGTGTATCCAGTCTGTCTGAGCTGAAGGTAATATTCAAGACAAAATAGGCCTGGATTTCACCAACAAGATGAAACATACTGGTTAAGAATTCTCATAAACATCTGAAAGCCATAATAAAAGCAAAGGGAGGACACATGAAATACTAAAGCAGGGGTGCCAATACTTTTGTCATGAACAATACTATAAATTTAAATAGGTTTGTTTGTTCTTCAATAAAGACTATTTGTTAAATGACATGAAGTTTTGTACTTTGCTTTTTGTTTTATTAAAACGTGGTTAAAGTTTACTAAATCCAATACTTTTGTCTGTGACTGTAAATTGGATATTCCTCAACATTTGGGAGGCTTAGAGAATATGGGTAATTACCAATACCAATGTGATCAATTAGTTTTAAATAAATACTAGATACTTCTGTTCTATAAAAGACCCTAGTTGTATTTCTAAGGATTTATTTTTATTTGTTCTAATTTTAATTCAACAATTTGTAGCTTCCCGATGGCACTGTAGAATATAAACTGTAGGTTTGTTGTTGTATAATGAGAGTCCAGTTAAGTACAGTGAAAGTCTGTATTGGAAATCCTTTTAGAGGGTGGTCTTCAGAAGCATTTGTTAATAGAAGGTGCTGACCTGTGTTGGAAATCTGTTTTTAGTTTAAGGTTAAATGCCTTGCACTTAAACCCGGTCAGATTATCAGAGTGTACCGCGAGGTCAGCAATCAACTATGTTGAGAGACAAAAGCTTGCAGTCCCTTAATTAATTGGCTGCAATAACTGGTGATATATAACCCCCCCCCCCCCCCATCAGTCTCTATTGCCCTTTTAAATTGCTCGATTTAAAATAAGTTTTATAACTGGACAGTAAACGTCCAAGGGCTTAATGATGATGACTTCTTCATCTGCCCAAATGCCCCTTTTGTCATTCCCACATTACCCCTTTAGATTCCCGTGGCTAATCTGCCTTTGGCTCATTCAGATCCCAGTCTCTGGTGCTGACTTCAGCAATGGCATTCAGCTGGAATGCTGCCTTTTGTCCTGCTATCTTGACTGAGGCCTCCTTGGTTTCTAGAGTCATCTGGTATCCTCACTCATGGGATTTGCACTTCAGTGCTCAGCAGGTAGCTGCAAGCTTAGCTTTTTATAAGGGAGTTAGACCATGGCCTGCCAACCTGCTAACAAATGACACTATGGGCTCCTTTTTAACCCTGGGTGAACGAGAAATACATGGAAAGTTAGTTTGTTCACAATCTTTAATTATTACTATTTGTTATATGTGTGATGGAGGCAGGATAGCAATTTATAGTACACTATCTGCTTCCCATAGCTTAAACAAACTGTGCTATTTTTTCATTGGTTAACAAAATTTCTTGTCAATAAAACACCTCCAGTACTGAGTTTTCAAGTGGTGCATCTTATGCATTGTGTTTTTGCTAAATTTGCATACTAGCCAGTTACTTTCGGTGAATATGGACAGACGAAGCAAAATGATGAACTCTACAGGACTCTACTTTTTTAAATAAATGAAGGTATTTAAAGCTAGATTCATTCATGCAAGTTTATTTTGTAAATACTATACAAATAATAATTTTCTTTTGCATTTCCTTGTACGTGGTTAAAAAAATAAAAGATTTCTTCCATGCACATAAAAGACTACCTAAACTTTGGGTGGAGGAATGACAGTTGAGTCTCGAGGTTGCTTCTAGGGTCTGTGTGAGTCAATGCATGAACCCCTGTGCAGTCCAAGAGCTCAATTTGCTTATCGACTTGTGCGGAACGGCCGCAGGGTACCCCCAAAGCTGGTCCCTTCCTGGAACTCCTGATCTGAAGCCTGTAAGTGGGTCCAAGCTAATGTGTGCGTGATCATGCACTTTACCAACAGGAAACACTGTGATGTAAAATTAAGAATGAAGAGCCCTTCTCTCACTCGTTCAAATTTTAAAATGTTAATTTAACATGCATCCACTGATCCCAGAACCATGGGATTATGGAACAGAAACTCCGATCCATAGCCTGGCTGTACTGGAACCAGAAGAATGCTGTTATCCAAGGCTGCTGCAGTGCCGGATCTGAACCCTACACCCATAAGATCAAAGGGAAAGCCTGTGCATAAAAATAATGTCTGGTAATGTAAAATATACAAAGGGTCTTATCACTTGATCAGATGATGGAATTTCCTAAAAAGTGCAGATTGACTACTGCAGGCTAAAGTCTTCCTTGAAGATTACATTTTAACAATTTTTAGCACTGGCCCTGTTATAAGAGATGATTATATCTTTTTGTTTCTGATCGCTCAGGCAGGGGTGACTTGGTGGAGCAGTGATTGGTGGTTTGGGTAGGAAGGGGCGGAGTTCTGCATACAATACGTTCCATTGTGCTTAGAGGAGAGTCTTTTGAGTTGAGAGGTTTCAAAGCCTCAAAGTGAAGCACTTCATGTAGAACTAGGCCAATGTCAGGAGTAAACTGCATGTATAAATATAAATAAACAATGTGCTCTTTAGGTGAGCATTGCTAAGTGCAGTTTATATTTGAGATGTTGCATTGGCTGCTTTTCCTGTAGAAGGATCAACTTGGCTGGGAGCATTTGGTGACAAGAGCCCCTTCTTGATGTGTACCTCTGTGATTAAGCTATTGTGCTCATGTCCTTTCCCTACTGTTTTAGAATCTGAATAGAAATAGTTGTCATGCTTAGATAGTGGATTAGTCTTACAATGTCCTTGTTTTACCTACAATTCTGTACCTTTTAAATGTAAAGTATTTTTTCTAACAATCCCTCAGATTAAATTTAAATTAAAAACTGTGATAAAGATTAGGATTTGTGGCAGTGTTTGCATTGTGACACCATTTTCTTTTGTTATTTGATGCATCTGAAAAGTCACTATAAGGGTTTGCCACTGTCAAAAACTCTACAGCGTACGAAAATGTTTTTTTTATTCTTTTCCATATTTCATGATGTACTGGAAATATACTTTAGTAAAAGTCTAGGGAAGTGAATAAATACGTTTTTTTTTGGTACGCACTGAAACGAATCTGCAAAATAAAAAAAAAAAAAAAAAAAAAAAACTTAAATACAAGTTAAATAAATAACTCTGTTTCAAAATATGTTGCAGTATTCCAGTGAGTTGCATCCATTAGATACTTTATATATTTTTAAAATATATTTATCTTTCTTGTTGGTCTGGAGTTTCTGGCTTTGCTTTACTTTTTGTTAGCTCTGACCTGCCATTGTTTGAGTGTCAAATTCTTGGTAGCAGTTTTCCAAGCTGTGCCGCCTTTTCTTTTTTTCAGTTGACCAGTTACTCCTGTTATGTTACATTATCCACACAACTATTCAGCAGCTGATCAACCCTGCTTCTCAGAGTAAAGGAAATAAAAATAAAGGCTTGTGTGTGTATAAAACAAATAATAACTGGTAGTCTTAACCACCCATGCACTTGAAGGAGTGGTTTCTAAGCATTTTTGAAGTCACGTGGTACGATTCATCAAATAGATTACAATTCTTCTAACAATTTGCAGTTGTTTGTAATATAAGTTATATTGCCCTAAAATTTTGAAACCATGTGTTGATATTTTTTTTTTTTTTTGTGAAAACTGTGAATTTACTTAAATGGGCTTGTACATCCCTTTACAGTTTGTTAGGTTCAGTTCTGCAGTTAATATTTTAAGTGCTGCAGTGATTGGCTTATACTAGAATACAATGTAGGTTGTCCAATGAAGCTACCTTCAGAATAATCTGTTGATCATTCATTGTTGTCAAAAGTTAGCACAGCAAAGGCCCACTGTGGAAGTCATAGCACTTAGCACGGTGGTGCCGAAATGGCTGAAGATAATTTTGACTACCTTAATCAAGATGAAAGAGATGTATTTTATGTCATTATTATTATTAAATATGTATACATATCAGTACTTCTCTGCATATGTAAGGGAATTTGATTGCTACTCAGCTTACATCACCAGGCACCAAGTAACTGAATGGATAAAATCAGAGCAATTAATTCCACAAATTATTTATTTATCTGCACTTAAATAAAGAAAAACTAAAGAGTGTTTTGTATATGTGGGGAGGAACAATCTCATGAAACCAGGGGCAAGTTCTGGTGAGACGTTCCTTGGAAAGCATTCTGATATTGACAAGGTCGCCCACGATTGGAATTGGCCCAATAAACCATAGTGGGAGAGTGAAGCTGTGGTTTTTCATGCTGGACTGAGATTTATGATCTTGTGATCCATCAAGGAGGGTGTCTTTCTGTTGGAGTTGTGGTTCTTCTCTGTCTCTCTCTTTCTCCCTGGAGTTGCTGGATGAGATGTTCTCATCTTTTGTTCACTCACAAGTATGGTCCTCCTAAGAGCAGCTGTCACTTCAGGGTGAGCCTGGCAAGATGGATGAGTCCCAAGTGAACTGGAGCAAATGGTAGAAATGACGATGGGCAAGGAGAGAGGGGGAGGGTGTGTGTGTAGAGGGTGGAGAGGTTTGGGTGGGTGGGGGTCTTACAGCATGAAGCAGTGAACAAGCAATCTCTGTTAGACCTGAGGAGTATCGTGTACAGTGTAGGTTGAACAAGGACAGAGCAGAAGGCTAGAATTAGTGTGGACAGTCTGTCAAGTTATTGAGCCAAAACTGACTTAAACTGTTCAGCTGCAGTTCTTTAGTTTTAGTGGTGTAGCTTCCTTATTTGGATGACTTCAATTTGGACTTGTTGCTGCTGGAGTGAGAAGACTGACAGCTGTGTTGCATGTCATGGAAGGTAAACTTTGTTTAATAGATTCACAAGCTGGGCTTATTTATTACCTGAGCGGTTAATGAATGAAAATATTATCTCATATTTTAAAATTAGCCATGGTGGAAACTTCAAGGAGAAGGCTGGAGCGTTTTTTTTTTTTCTTTGTGGATCTTACCTCCCTGATGTTTCCCTTTGGAATCAATACAAGATGGTGATTTCAAATTCTTGGTATTTGTAGTAAATGTTCAACCATTCATGATGCTTCATAATGGTAATTATATTGATGTACATTATTTGACATACACAGGCAACCTTTACTTTAAAGGATTATATTTCACTTTCTTTTTTATTTGTCAAACCTTTTGCTTTTTACAAAATTGTTTTAAGATCTGAAAAAATGTTTGTATGTCAAGTTTAGCTCATGTAAAAAATGTGTGTATAGAACTGTACCTCTTCACTTCTGAAGTTTTTGCAATATATTGCAGATTGACAAAAGCTCATTTGCATCCTGGTTACATTTCATCTTTATTGGGTGTAAGTAATTATGCAAATTAAGGGATCAACAAAGAGGTGGGGGTGGGGTGGGGGTGTAGGGGGGCAATTGAGGAGAGTGTATGCTTACTAAACAGAGGTTCTAGAGCCTGAGGGCAAAGGTCTTGTTTTGCATTGCAATTAGACCAAAATGCATCTGAAATGTCATTATTTGTCGGCATTAGTGTGACGCAGGGAAACAAAACTCGACTAGTCCTGGGTAGCCATTTGGATTGAGTTACCACTTTTTCATTAAGGCCATTGTTGTTCTTAGAAGATCAATTGTAAGAGCATTGAGGCTTGACCTTACTGACCATCTGTATCGGACAAGCATGTGCCATGCCCTGCAGACCAGCGGAGAGTGCGAGTGAGCGTGTGTGTGAGTGAGCACGCGTCCAGGGATTCACTCATAGCAACTACAGTGGCTTTAGTGGAATAAGAGAGGCGATTGTGGAGCATGGTGTGGTACAACCAGGATACAAATCACAGTGTTTTGGACTTGAGGAACAAATAACGAGGCTGTGTTACTGCAAGTAGCCGTAAGAAGTTTTGTATTTACAGGTACCATACATTTATCATTTTGATCAGGATGGTTTTTGCATTGGGATAATATCTTGCCAATGTGGGTGTATTACTGGTGAAGGATGAAGGAGTTACTGGACTAATGTTACATTTTTTGTGCTTTTTTTCACCCCAGTTCATTTTACCCTTCCTGTGTGAACTGCACTTTCTTTTAGAACATTGATTTTAGTCCTTTATTTTTGAAGGCTGTTTGAGGATTAAGATGTTGATGATAGAGTGCAAACATCTTACAACACTTAAAATGGACTTTACAGTTGATTTCTGTAAATCTTGCAAACATCAGCTGCTGGATGTTTTGGAGGATTACTAATTAACTGATATTGTGATTGCGCGCAACTGAATTGGATGGTCTTTTAAAATTAGTTTCTGTTGCTTACTAGAATGCTCTGTTTTACACATTTCCCTCTGACTCGCAAATGATTCTTTTGAAATGAATACAACAGTAACACACCCAAATGCTCCACTTTCAAATTCAAAGACTTCACACTGTTGTTTTGATCTACTCCGTACCTATCAGCAAAGAGAAAATTATGAATAACCTACGTCAAATTTTACTCTCCTTATCAAATCCAATTGTAATGTTGTATATATTTATATAACATTACAATATATATATACAAAACTATTCATTTGAATATGAACAAAGATAGAACATGGGTATAAATAAATGCACCATTTTGATGAACTGGTCTTAAACAGAAGACATTTTAACATATAGAAATAAACAGTAAGCCTTTTGCCTTTTATTGTCACCCGTGACATTTAGATGAGTTGAGTATGGACCCCAATTCAGTTCCACCTTTTAGAATAATACTACATTTTCAGTAATACAATATTTTCAGTAATACTACATTTTCAGTGCTTTACTTGACAGGGTCATGGAAGGAAAACATTTATTCCTGTTTTAATCTGGCATTAAAACTATTACTGTACATCTAAATTAGTGTGAGATTATATAAACTCATTGGACCTGTTTTGAAAGGAATAAAACATGTTTAAAGTAAAACTGCTTTTGCTAGCCTTTTCACTGGCTTCAAAATAGGGATTGTAGGTTGTGACATGGTTTTCCTAGAAGGGTTGGAAGGATACGACTGCAAAGTGATCAGCCCTGATAATGCTAACGCTATGCTTTGGTCTCTCTCTGTGTCTTTGTGTAGGTGTTAAGGCTCTGTCTTCAAGGAGGAGGGCTTTGTGAACTGCAGCTGCTTTTAATCATTGCTATGCTATGGTGAAAATGTTTCAAGAAGGTTAAACAAAACTTAAAAGGTAAGCCATGCATATTTATTTGTTCATTTACTCGGTGTACAGCTATGGTCGAAAGTTTAGCATCACCTAGAATTTTAGGATTGAGACATTTAAAAAAAAAAATTAACATAATTTAGACATTTTATTTAACATAATGTAATCAAAGAAAGTATGCTCTACGGGAAGACGTAAAAGTAGTGCAGGATTTCTTGTTAGATTTTGAAATTGAAGTAAATGGAAAACTACAAAGTGATATGTAATTCAATATGTTAACATTATTCATCAGGCTCCATTAGACTTTATGAAGCAACATTTGTTAATTTTATAGGGTGATGCAAAACTTTTGGCCATAGGTGCAGGTTGGGTTGGGTTGGGGTGGGGCGTGGGTGTCTAGACCTTGGCACCTGTTACAAGAAGTGTTTTTAAAGATCAACCGCAGCATACACTTGGGCTTGGTAATCTAGTATCTCCTACAATACTGGCAGATGGTTCATGACATGCCATATCCTCTCAAAATAGTGACCCTTTTTTGGGAAACACAGCATGGTCTATTCAATTGATCTAAGTATCACCACTGAGTTAAATATAATTTGAGAGCCAATGTTAAGAAACTCGAGCATTTAACAGTGCACATGAGCCTCTAGTGCATTTCTATCTGTTGAAAATATATAAAATGGATCCTATTTAGTGATTTAAAAGATAATTTAGTTCAGTTGAATAGTCCCTAACTTTTCTATATAGAATACTTTGAAAACCACTCGTGAAGAACAGTTAGTTGAGTACAATTATAACTTACTGCTAATTATCAGATGGGGTTGTCTTCACATGACTGAAGATTGTAATATTAGATTGTTTCATAAAGCAACCATTCAATACTGTTGGTCATTTGGCTGGCACTCTCCAGGACTTCCAGACCTGGTCTTTGTTCTAACAGTGCCCTTATTTATTAAATTAAACCAAGTAAACATCTGACCAGGTCCATAAATCAGTTATGTACCAAATAAACCAGGAATAGACCGGCACACATGCCCACAGTCACTTGACTAAATGTAATTGGATAGCAAACAAAACCGTGTATTTGCGACTAGAATACATCAGTCGGTTTTACTTTCCTTAGATTTTTGTAACCATTTTGCAAAATGCTATTCATTACCGGTGAGCTGTGGTTGAAGCAGCACTATAGAGCCCAGTGTGAGAGCAGAGTCATTGCCACATAACAGGCTCAATTTACAGCTTGGGTTACGCCACCCAGAAACTGACGACCTCTTATCAGACAGGCTTCTGTTGAAGCACCTGAGGCATGGTGACGGTGAGGAAAAGGGAGACCTCTGTAATTCTACATTTCTCCCCAGGCCAGCTGCTAGGAGGAAGAAACCTCTGGCAGTTTGTCAGACACAATTGCAATTGATAGACTGGGTCAGCTGCGAAGCAAACTGTGGTTTTGTGCTTTGAAGCTTTTACAAAAGAAAAGCATCTCCCATAAAGCTGTGGGGAGTTGCTTTTCAAGAAAAAAAGAAATACTGTAGATGCTTTGTTCATAAAAGCTTATCTCGATCAAAGCAGAAATAGTGAATGTTAATTTGTTCTTTTGTCCTAGCAAAGGGTAACCTTTTTCACAGGGCTTTCACAAATCTCTTGAGGTCTCATTCACAGGTTAATTAATTAAAGTTTTATTTTTACAGAATCAAAAATAACAAATGATTTATGCTGCTTGGCAGCTACCAGCCTGATTTTATATATTCCCAAAACAAATAGCTTGTACTATTGCAGTAAAATGTACCAAAATCGTTTGTTGGCTGGATTTGTACATTGGCACAAACTGGTACAGAATTTAGTAGTTGCATAATATGTAGCACACCTCATAAAGTGTTGCGTTTCCATAGTGATGTTTGTCCATTGTAAACATGTTAACCAGATTTGACTGAATTATTTTGTCTGTGTGAGCAAGTTAATGTGGGGGAGCAAAAACAAGACAGACGTAACAGAGTTTAATGTACAGATTGGGGAGAACAAACTAGAATTTGTATTCTTACCAGTTCCGTCCAATTTGTTTTTACACGTGCTGTTTATTTTACATGCACTGTTTAAAATATATATTTTTTCAGAGTAAAACAGTTTTAAAATGCACTGCATAACAAAAGGACATCAGTACTGTATCTCCAGCCAAGCCCCACCCCTTGTTCGCTGTATTTTTCACATACCTCTTCATAGTCGTGCATACTGATAAATCCTCTCCTGATTACTCGTTTTATCACCAAACTCCTCAATAATGTGATCCAAGTCATTATTTTATTACTATAACATCTCAAAAAGCTTGTCAAATGTCTGTATATATTCTTTGAGCACTGGATGCGGAAGCAGCTATCGTCTTTGTTTGTGTCCGTGTTATCTCTGTGGTGTAAGGGCTATGTGTATTGCTCAAATACGCCCCCTCTCCCTGCCTTTTTTTCAGCTTCATTCGGCTCCTATCGGTCTCACTCGGCCATTGAAAAGTTTTCTCTGCTTTTTCCAGAGAAAAAAAACGACTGGAGACCTGTGCTTGATGTTTTTTTGATGTTGTCAGGCAGGGTTAATAAAGTTGAGCCTTTTTTTTATTATTATTTCTTTCCACTTTTAGCCAAGTTTGTTTATCTCTCCCACTCACTCTGAATTCTGTAGGGTAGTTGCACAGACTTTTCTTACAAACAAACCTCGGAAGTTAAGTGTTGTAGTTGTTCAGGATAAGAAGGGGGTTAGCCTCAGAACCCTATGCTTGTTAGGAAAGAAGCAAAAGGTCAGGCACCCAGGGACTTAGCACGTGCCAGAAAAATGCTTTCTGCTTCAAGGCACAGATCCCTGGTCTTTTCAGTTTTTGACTCCCAGCAACAAAGCAAACTTATCGCACGGGCACATTAAAGATCGATTGAACACAATGAAGGACAGCGCAACTAACTTTTCACTATTGTGCCTAACATTGTTTAATGCAACAGAGCCCATCTCTGCTTCACATCATTCGTGTGACTGTACGTCCTTACATGACAAAAAAACACTCGTCAGCACGTATTGATAAACTATTCGAATAGAATTGTAGTATATATATAATATATATATATATATATACTATATCTATATATATTATATATATATATAATATATTCTCCCAACAGAGTACAGTCTCATCAGAATAAGACACTGGACACTTCCATAGTACTCCACAGGCTTTGACAGTACCAAATTCAAGCCAGCCTCATCAATGTTTATGACAGTTATCTCTATCCATTTAAAAACCTCCAACTGTAAGAAATGGCAGTATTATTACTTTATAGTAGAGGATATCAGTAATTAGTGACATAGGAGCTTAAGTCTGCAGCACACAATAGATAGAGATGATTTTAAAACTGGTTAATATTTAACCTGCTTAAAATAGTTCACCAGTGACTGATTAATACAAGGTCATGGAGGTTGTTTGTATTATTTTATATTTTTCTTATTTAAAACTATACATATGCAAAAGCAAAGATAAAAAGAACAGTTCAAAGAAAAAATAGCAAAGAACAAGAAAGACAGCAAAATAGACAGAAATCAGGCAAGAGATCAGTGAGAAGTATATAGACAGATGGACTGGAAAGCATAGGTGCCATTCACCTTTACACTGTAGCAAGTCTAGTTAAGGGTATATTATCTCAGTCTTTCAAATTGACCTTGGACTAGTGGATTCAATGAGGGAGTTTAAGTTAAATCAAGCCAGAGTATCTTTTGTTTGTTTTTGTATTTGAGGAAATGCAAGCTTTTCATTGTGTTACAAAGTTATCAGTAATCTAAGTATGTAGATATGAGATCAACAGGGACTGCTTTTACTTCACTGTTTGCCGAATGTAATTAAAAAAGACAAACAAGTTGTGCTTACTGTGGTGATTTTATTTATGGGACTCTTGTGGATTCTTTTTTATTTTTTTTGCTCCAGAAGTAAAGTTCAACATATCTGCCTTGGAACTTGAGGACACACAAAGCTGCAAGCTGCTCACCCAACTTGGTTCTTTAATACAAAGCTACAGCACTTACTCCAATTTACATGCTGATAGGGTACTTTAAGCCTCACAGATCAGTCTCTTAAAAAAGTTTAGTTAGATAGGGCTGGTTTTCCCATATCTGTAGTGCTGGTAAACATTAGGCTTAATATTAAACTGCTAACTTTTTCATTGCTGCAAAATGGTACAAAGGTCTAGTAAAGAAAACAGCTCAAAATTGTAGACCAGTAAACTAATGTGTTTTTTATGTCCATTTTATTTCATTAATTATCTGAAGGTTAACTTTCTATTCTTGCTGAGAGAGTAAAACTAAATTAACAGTTGGTACAATTAAATATGTGTATATGTGTGTGTGTGTGTGTGTGTGTGTGTGTGTGTGTGTGTAGGGGGGGACGGGGGGTGGGACCTTGTAAAAGGAATCAGTTTATTGACAGCTTGTGGCATGAATAGCCTTCGCAGCAGCAGCTATTGACCTGTGTGACTCGTGTTGTTCCTTTGCAAGGCCTGTCGGAAGCCTGCTGTGCTTGAAGAGCTTTTCAGCCAATTGAGCCACTTTAGCAAACACTCTGCCCCCTGCTGAAGTGTACATCTCATGGGCTGCCTCTCACTTCCTGACTCCTGGCACATTAGCCACCTGCTACATGAGGGGGCTGACCTTTGAGCCACAACAGATGTGTTGGCATGGGGGGGTGAAGGAGAGAGATGAAGGGGAGAAAAAAAGAGACAGGAGTTATGTAAAGAAACAAAACCACCTCATTTTGATTTCAAGTACCCCACTTTCCAGTGTTTCCATAAAAATAATCCAGAATACGAATTAATAGAACGATAAGCAATTTTAAAATATGCTGGTAAGAATAAGAGGCTTTTTACCCGGATCATGCAACGGTTAGGAGTTTCCAAACTGAAACCAACATTGTCGTGTAATTCCAAACCAAACGATACCGACAAAAGATAGAACCGAACTGAAACCAAACCCAAAATATTTGTAGAATGAAAATGCGGCAACAGTCTCGGCACTAAGCCAGCACCATTTTCAAGAGCTCATTGCACACCTTTCTGCCTGTAGGTGCTTCATATTAACATCCATTAATAATTTTAATATATTAACATTAATCAAAAGATATGACAAGACTTACCTGATTGAGTCCGACAGCCCTCAGTAGGGATAACCACAGCTTCATACTTAGTCTGGATGTTTAGATGTCTTGGGCTGTTTACTTTTTAGGTCTGTTGATGAACCATCTTGACACTGAGTAAGCACTAAACTGGGCAAAGCTGCAAAACAAGTGAAGGGGATGCTTGATAGTAATTTGAGAAAGACTGCTTACTATCACCTGGATTCAAAGAGACGTTGTAGCCTACTATTTGGAGTCTGAGTGCTTTAAATTGGATGCTTCTGTGAGCAGTTCAGTTTATTAAGATAGCTTAATTTACTGTGCATATATTGAAATTAGTTTTAATTGTCTGATTACGTTGTTGCTGCATTCTATTGATATGTTGATTGAAATCAAGTGTAAGAGCCTTACCCATGTTTTGTAACGGGCTCTAATAAACCAGCATAATAAACAAGAAATTTGCGTATATTTCTGGGGGGCTTGTGTCGGGCCCGAGTACTAACAGCTGAAAGAGTTGATAAAAAAACGATCAAAACTGACTCGTATCCCTACCTGAAAAAGATTTAAAACTAATATAACATTCTTGATTCATTTGTTTTATGTGAAAATATTTTGTATTTTTTCAATGTGGCTGCCAGTCTGCTTAAATAAAAGGTAATTGTAAGAGTATTGAATCTTTACATTTCACTTTAGTTGTACAGGCTCTGTTGCTGACTCATTTCTAATTTAAAAACTTTCTAGATGAGTGACACAGGCTTTCAATCTTGAGAGGGCCATGCTTGGTTTGGAGAATAGAAAGCTCTGTCATTTTTTGTGTTTAGTCCATAAGGTTTATTACTGGGAATGCTCCAAGCTACCTCACGTCTCTGTTAGAGACTTGTAACTCTACCTGTGCACTAAGATCAAATGATGTGTCTGCTTTTAAAATTTCTAAATTGAGATCCAATATGGGCCAGTGTGCCTTGTATATCCGGCATCTCATCTTTGGAACTGATTGCCTTCAAACATAAAAACGGCCTCTTCACAATAACATTTGAATCACTCATAAGTGTTTATTATAAATCTGACCAGGGTTGGAAGTCCTGTAAATATGGACTACGACCAGGGTGATGTCAATTCAAATTGCTCAACTTTTTATGCTTTTCTTTGTATCAATGCTTTTATGATTGCTTGAACTGTTTTTTGTCCTATATGAATGATTTATTTATTTTATAATGTTATTTCTTGCTGCCTTTTCTTGCCACGACCCCCCTGGAAATGAGATGTACATCTCAGTGGTTCTATCCTGGTTAAATAAATACATTTGAATTTGAATTTGACCCCTTGTTCAAAAGAAGACTAATTGGTTTCGTGTGTGCTTGTGTTTTTTTTATCTTTAACCAGACAATGGGTAATTCATACGCAGGGCAACTGAAATCAACTCGCTTTGAAGAGGCTCTTCACAGTTCCATCGAGACATCTCTCCGTTCAAACAGTGTCGTCCCTCGGCCTGTGTTCTCTCAGCTCTACCTTGAGCAACAAACTCTTAACTTGGAAGGTACTGTGACATCACTGAGCTGTGACAGCACACCAAGGCTTCAGCTGTAACCAAACCTTTAGTTTTAACAGCGTGCTTTTGGAATACACAGAACAATTTATTTGTAATCAGAAATAAAAGGGGATGCCTTTTAATTCAGGGCATGTTATCTGCCTTACAGTAGTGTTTTTCAGTTCAGTTATTAACATATTTATCTGCAGCCAAAAAACAGAGCATAGTATAATAAAATTATGATTTTCTTCTGTCTGCACGTCTGTATGCCTGACTTTCACAATCCAAAGCAAACAAACTAAGAAGGTTATGTAGGTCATTGTCTCACAGGTAGACTAAGGCATATGCAAAGACTGGGAAACCTTTGAATCTTGACCTCCAAGCTGATTCATTGTTTTCGATGTTCTCTCAATAGTAGTAGAACCAGTCAACTAATTTAGATAAAATGTGGGTAACATTTTGTAGAATTAAGTAGAGTAGTTTGGTACGAATTGGGTTTCAATTGTGTTAAGTAAATCTGTGTAATCACAAGCAGGTCAAAATAGCCTGTCTTATTTCGCCTTTCTTAAAGTACCATTGACCAAGAAGCAAAACCATTGATCCAACAATGTCCGTCTAAAGATTGCCATATATTAGACAGTATTTTGTTCTGAAAACACTGTTGGGAGAAACACTTGACATATTAACCAAAATGTAGTCACTTTCTGTATATTTCTGTGGATTTGAGAGACATGTTAGGTCATGGCTGCAGATATCGGAATACATTATTCTAGTTATTATTATAATTTGTGAATGATAATGAGCTCAGTAAATTGTGTTAAGAGACATTTGGTTGCTTCATCAGACATCAAGCCAAAGATTGAGGAGCTGAACAAGGCGCTTTCCCTACATCACCTAGAGAGGGGTAACCAGGAGCTTGTGAACGAACAAGACACCAACCGAGTGGACCAAGAGGAGGAGGAGGAGGATGAAGACATGTCCGAAACCAATAGCCCCCCAATCCCCTACACAGAGAAACCAGCCCCCGAAGGTTCTTGCACTGTGGACGGTAACTATGAAACCAGAATGGATTAAAATGTCTTGCTTTCTCTTTCTTTTCTTTCTAAATGGATGCTATGGCTTATTAGATGTATCATTCAACTGGGAATTAAATTTCAGTTTAGCCACTTGCTCACTAGCCACTTGCTCACAGCATGACTTTTGGAACACCATTGATTTGATTGCCTTGTACCTAAGTTTTGAAACATCTGTGAAAACACAGGCAAATGGATGTGTCATGTTTGGACTGTCCTTGATAAATGTTTGTACATCTCCATGTGTTCCAGTGCTTTTCAGAAGCACATTTTCTCAGCAACGGACATACTATACCACTCTATGTAACTGAAGGACATGATGGTCAAAGGATTTGCCCATGTGAACACAGTGAATATGTATATGAACAGGGATTTATGCCCAAGATCTCCAGCTTTTTGTTCAGTGTTTGACCACTTACAAACTCATTCCTCAAACTAGCCATTTAAATAAGGCATAAATAAAACCGCCCCATGTAGTGATTGCATTTTTTTGGGTTGTGCTGCCACATGTCATCCTATAATCTTCCTTTGCATCCGCCTTTTCAGGTTTCTGTCAGGCTGGTAGAGACTTGCGGCTGGTGTCTGTGAGTATGGAGCAGGTTGAAGTCCCAGCAGGGTTCGAGTTGGTTGGTGCCAAGTCACCAAACATCCCCGAGCACATACTTGTCTGTGCAGTAGACAAAAGGTTCCTGCCGGATGAGAATGGAAAAAATGCACTTTTAGGTAAGTCTTTGATGGGCATTAATGTCAAGTGGTTCCCTTTGTAATTTTTGGTTATTATGTTTAAATGTTAATCAACTATGCAAATAACAAAGAGTTTTACTTTACTTAATTATTAACATAATCATTGGTCAGATAAAAACAGGACTTACTTTTGAAGCAGGGATTAAATATTAAAAAGTTGTGTAGTCATTAGGTAAAAAAAAGACAATGGCAATTAATGTTTTATCCCAATACATGCTGCTTTTATTGACCCGCTGATGGGTCAGATATAATTATCTGTTTATCCAGCTGGGGTTTACCCCCAGGCGAGACTTATTGGCCCTCTTACTAAATTTACTGCATAAAATACTGCATATTGAGGTCCCCAATAAATACAATTGTAGAGCAACAGTATTAGGATCTGCCTCTCTCTAGATCATTAAAGTATGTTATAAAAAGAAAGGTTCATTTTTTGTATTTTTTTAAATATTATTATTTTATTTTAAACAGGATTTTCAGGAAATTGTGTAGGCTGTGGGGAGAAAGGATTCCGCTACTTCACTGAGTTTTCAAACCACATCAACCTTAAGCTGGCCACCCAGCCAAAGAAGCAGAAGCACTTAAAGTATTACCTGGTGAAGAACTCTCAGGGTGCTCTGTCTAAAGGACTGCTCATCAGCTGGAAAGGTATTGACATCGCTCTGCAAAGTGTCCTTGCACCCACCTGCTTGGGTGTTTGTTTGCATGCTGCCAAATCGGAACACTTGGTAACACAGTTGGCTAAGTATCATTTAAAAGAAATCACTCTCTTACTACGTGGCTGTCTAATGTCTCTTTACTTTTAAAATACAGCATGCCAGACTGTGTCCAATAATACTTTTGCGGGGAAATGTTTTCTTGTTAGTTCTGAAATGTTTTTTAATGAAAAAAATATTTTAAGAAATATGGGAATATTCTTCTGTCGAGCTTTTCAAGACACATTTGTTACAGAGTTGGAATATTAATATAGGTACTGGTATACTAATACTATGCTTCTGCACGTACAGATTTTGTAACATAGAAATATGTGAAGAAGATAAATGTCTGTAATAACTAAGCATTTAGCAAAAAACTTAAAATACAGCAAGTAATTATCACTTTATCATCATTAGAATGTAAAGCAAGACAATCGGCAGGCTTGTCGTCTATTAAACCAAGTTCTTCAACGTCCCCAACTAAGAGTCAAGAAACCGGAGCGAGTAACGGCTACAGTTCGGCCTTCATTCACACAGGTGTGTTTTTATGTGATTCTGGATAGATCAAGGTATGGATCACATATATAAACTGCAAGCGTTTCCATACAGGAAAAACACCAAATACACTGCCCTAACAACAGAGACTCTCTTGCAGCAGACTCTCCATCCAGTCGGACACAGACTTCCTCCACAGTCAGCTTAAATGGAAGTCTGGACATGTCCAGAGATCGCAGCCTTGCGAAACCTCCAGTTGTGTCCTCGCAGCTTGTGACAAAGAATCAAGCCGCAGGTTAGACTCTTTACTCATACCCTCATAATGTACTATGGGCTAGATTCTGAAAGCCATTTACTTCAAATTGTTTTTAGCACAATTTTATTAGATAGTAGAAATGCGCTCAATAAAATTACCAATCCAGAAATAAGCAGCTGTGACATTTAATGTAGAGGCTTGTGATTAGTCTAAAATTGTTTATTTAGAAATGTAAATTAGAAATGTTTTTTCTTTCAGACCAAAAAGGTGCTGAAGTCTTTATGGAGTAAATAGCTTTGAGAATTTATCCCTTTCTCGCTCTTGCAATGACCATATCGTACTGTAATCCTTGTTTACAGATAACCTCAGTTACCATTATTTGAGAAAATGAACAGGGCCTTTTATATATTGTGTAACAGCAAAGAGCTGCCTTAATTTTCAAGCTTTTCTTTGTTAAACCAATTTTGTAATCGATGATGGCTGTGGGGTCATGGAGATGTTTGGTTGCTGCCTAGCAACACTAAAAGCCATTGATAAAGAGGAGCAGGACTTTAATGTATTCTCAAGGCTGAGTTTCCCTTGAGCTGCACCTGTTCCAAGAGAGTCCTATTGACAAGCCAGGTCATCAACAGAAGACAGATGCAGTCAGGTTACAGTTCCCAATCAATAGTACACATGAAAAACAGCAGTAGTCCATAACCAACTGTGTTTTACCACTAAGCAATCTATCAATCAATCAACAGGCACTTTTTTTTAAAGATTTCCTGTGGTTCTTACTTCCAATTTCATTTCATTCTTCTATGTAATTATACAATGCAGTACCTGCATGTGCTTTTGGGTTGGCATCTCTGCATTTCTTAGCTTTTCTAATAAATGTATGTATTTTGGTGTCTTTAATTAGATAATCTGCCATGGTGCAAATGCAATGGTAGATTCCAAATTGCTATAAAAATGTTGGTATGCCTTTATAAAAAAAGTAGCAATAAAAAATGTCCTTTTCCTCCAAACCTCTAAACTTTGACCGACTATTCCATTACCTGCTTTAAAGCCATTTGATCTGTACGTTTCCATCCCGACAGTCATTATGAATTGTTTACTTTTTTATTTTGCTTACAAAGTATAAATAATGTATTAATCAGTTCTTGTAGAATAAAAAGAGTTTTGTGTGTGTGTGTGTGTCTGTGTTTTCAGCTTACGCTGCAGCACGTGTTAATGGCTGTGCTAACGGGTTGAGTAATGGAGAAAGGGCCTCCATGTCCAGCTCATCACAACCACCTCAATCGCTGGCTCATTCCACCTCACACAGTCCTGGCTACAGCGCTGCAGACCCAGGTGACTCTTCTCTTTTTCTAGTGTACCCTATTGTGCAGTTACTTAATATAGTATAATAAGTAGTATATATATATATATATATATATATATATATATATATATATATATATATATATATATATATAAAACAGTTCTCTTGCTCTTTCTCCCACTTTGCCGCTTCCCAGTAGCAATGAGCGCCGGACCTCCTAAGAAAAGGCATCGCGGCTGGTACCCTGGTTCTCCAGTGCCGATTCCTGCCACAGCCATCCCTGTTCCTGCAATCCACCCTGTAGCCCAATCATCAGGTAACGCCACATGGGAGCCACTCGATCACAACCCTGTCCAGCGTTCCGACTCTGTAGGGCTTCTGCTGCTGAGACCACATGTTTGCTGCGGCAAGCTATAGAACCAAACTATTAAAATATGAATATAGCTTACATGCCCTCCGGATGTGTACCATTCCTCCTAATTCTAATTTTATGTGTACAAATGTGTTTGACTTGTGCAGGTATTGAACCTATGACCTCTCAAGCCAGAGGGTCCCTTTTTAATACCCAGGATAATTGGTCGGGACAGTGCTGTTGGCACAAAAACCTCCCTTTATCTGAATAAAACCAATAAAAACTAAACAAAGAATAAATAAATAAATAGACAGCTTACATATGTTACAGAATGCACAGATTCCAATACATGGTTATTATATGTATAGTGTTCAGGGATCGGTGCCAGAAACGGGAAATGCATTAAAAAAAACAATATCTTCTCATCTATTGACTAAAAATATATATTTGTGCCTGGTGAGATCCAGATATCAAGAACATTTTATTCATTTGTTTCAAAATTAAATGGTTTGCATAAAAGTGTACTGGTTATATGAAATAATATTGACAAAACTTCCTTTTAAAATCTTGTTATACGCATTCATAGGGATGAAAGGGTTAAATAAATATCAGTTGCCATCTACAGCATTCTGTTTATTAATCTGCTAATACATACTTGTTAGAAATGAGATGACCAATTAAAATGGTTAATGTAATGGGATGATTATTTAATGATTTCTCATTACGTGGCTTACTGTGGAGGCTATATCGACATCTTTTGGCTGTAGGACTAAATTGCAGGTTAAAAGACAATGCAAAACCCATGACCTTTAATGTGTTTAGGTCACAACCCTATCCTCTTTGTTCTAAACATGTAAACATAGTTGACAATGGCATCCCAGTGGATTGCTTGTTATTCTTGCGTTTGCACTCATTTCGATCTTAAACACACATACCAAGCATGGGGAGGTTCCATTTCAAAAACACGGCAGCTGAGGAAAAGTATGCAATTTGTTCTCCTAAGCTTTTTAGAACTGTAAGTGGGAATACACTGTAATTGAATCTAGATAGTATCTTGGAAGATTATCATCACTTTGGTTTCAAATTCCACAAGTTTTTGAAAAACACAAAACAAAAGCTGATGGGCCCTTGTAATATATGCTTTTAATTGCATTTGTGACATTAGGAAATGTTTTACAAAAGACCTCTTCTGACATAATTAGGATAAATATCACACCTCACTGGGAAATATAAGAAGATTCACCATAGGGACCCTTCCCCGGTGTTGTAGTATTTATGCCACCATTTGTTTTTACTTTGAAGATCAGGACTTTCCGGAAGGTTGCTGGGATATAAACAGCATTGTTTTCCTGTGTTTTTGTTTTCCTCGCAGAGCCACTGTTGCCGGCCCCTGCTCCTCAGCCCATGGTGTCTGGCGTCTTCCAGCCTCAGGCCATTCCCGCAGCAGAGACAGTGATTGTACCTGAGAATCTGCTCAACGACTCAGGAGTCAGACCAGTTATTCTCATTGGTAAGAGTGTGAATTAACCTTTACACCCCAGGTCCTCTCCAAAGAAATGTCATATTTTTTAATTTCTTATAGTAAACCCTTTTCAATTTGGTTAAAAAAAAAAAAAAAGTATTAAAGGGTAGTGTATGTTTTTGTTATCATATATTAGAAAGTTGAGGTTTGCTTCACAAATGTATAGTTTTTTAATCTTGTATATGCACACATTGCAATCTCTTGTTAAATACACACAGCAGGGTCTAGGTAGCATATGTGCTTAAGGAGAATACAGTATAAATAGTATTTGTCATCCTCCAAGACTACATCTGTGGGCAGTGGAACTGAGCTGATGCTGTATGGAGGAAGGTGAAAGGTGAATGTGCAGGGCTGGGATTAACAGCTGTTTCTTGTCATTTTGTTTTATTTCAGGTTATGGCACTTTACCGTATTTCTATGGCAATGTGGGAGATATAGTGGTGAGCCCACTACTGGTCAACTGCTACAAGAACTCCCAGCTGAACGGCAAGACTCTGGAGAAGCTTGGCATGGCTATCAGCCAGTTACTGAGTGTGGAGAGTATGATCTTATTGACCCTGCAGTACCTGGTTAGATTAGGTAAGGCACAAGAATTGCAAAGCCTTGAGCAGCTACTTTGCAAAATCAGTAATACCCCTGTACAACCACCTATGTTGGTCTTTACTGCAGAAGAAGGCAGTCTGGAGATTAACAGACTTGTTTAATATCTCAAAGTGCTTTGGGTTTTGCTAATGGTCTAAGAGCCTTAGGCAGAATTAAAATGGCTCCTAGAAATTTCTTTAGAGCTTGCAGTGTTTTTTTTTTTTTTTGTATTCATCCCCAAAGCTATTTGATGCCTCCCACCTCACCTAATGACAATTCTGTAAGCTCCATGGCTATTCTTAGGCATTCATGGGTGTGGCTAGTGATGCTAGCTTAGTTGTGTGTTTGTTTGCTCTTACTTCAGTTCTCAGCCTTTTTAAAGCACCAAATATGCAGTAATATAATAATAAGGAATAATACCAAAGCGAACATTTACTGTACTCTTTAACCTCACTTTTAATCTTCTAAACTTTTAAAACCTTTGAACCAGACATTTGTCCTGTTGTTTATATTACCGTGTTACTTCAGTTGCATTAAGATGTATCTGTTTAGAAGAATAAATCTCTTCTTCAGCTGTTTTGTTTGCCATTGCTTGCAGGCTCCGATCAGATCCCACTGCGGGAGGAGTTTGAGCAGATCGTCCTCAAGGCCATGCAGGGGCTACCCCTGCAGGAGCACTCGTCTCTGCTGCCCAGCGCCGGCTTGCCATCCTGTTACTCAGTCTCTCAGGCTCAGCTGCCCTGGCTGGCCCGCCTCACCGCCAGCGTCTCCAGAGACTCTGTGCACGTCCTTGTAACCCACAACTCCCTGGGGGAGGGCATTTCAGAGACGCTTCGTTCCCTCAGCGAGGTCCCGCCTCAGCAGCGCCTGCCTGACTATGTTGTTGTGATCTGCACCTCCAAGATGCGAGGAAATGAGTTCTGTGTGCTGGTCCTAGGTAGATGCTTAACAGGCTTGGAGTGTGTTGAGTTTATGTGTAAATTGCATTATATATATATATATATATATATATATATATATATATATATATATATATATATATATATATATATATATATATATATGTATGTGTGTGTGTGTGTGTGTGTGTGTGTGTGTGTGTGTGTATATATATATATATATATATATATATATATATATATGATGTGTATGTATGCATGTATGTGTATATACAGTGCCTTGCAAAAGTATTCAGACCCCTGACCAATTCTCTCATATTACCGAATTACAAATGGTACGTTGAAATTTCGTTCTGTTTGATATTTTATTTTAAAACGCTGAAACTCAGAATCAATTATTGTAAGGTGACTTTGGTTTTATGTTGGGAAATATTTTTAAGAAAAATAAAAAACTGAAATATCTTGCTTGCATAAGTATTCAACCCCTGTGCTGTGGAAGCTCCCAGTTTGCACCGATAAAAGAAATTGCCCTAACGAGACACAATTACCTTACCATTGGCCTCTACCTGTGAACCATTAACGTTGCTGTCACATTTTCTGAATAAAAACCCCACTGTTGAAGGATCATTGGTAAGGCTGTGAATCTGAAGGAAAATGAAGACCAAAGAGCATTCTACAGAAGTTAGAGATAAAGTAATACAAATGCATAGATTAGGGAAAGGGTACAAAATAATATAATATAATAATATGATATGATATAATATGTTTGGATATCCCAGTGAGCACAGTTGGATCAATAATCAGGAAGTGGAAGCTGCATCACACCACCCAGGCACTGCCAAGAAAAGGCTGTCCCTCAAAACCCAGCACTCAAACAAGAAGGAGACTTGTGAGAGAAGCCGCAGAGGCCAACAATCACTTTGAAGGAGCTACAGAGTTCAGTGGCTGGGAGTGGAGTAATGGTGCACCAGTCAACCATATCAAGAGCTCTGCATAACACTGACCTGTATGGGAGGGTGGCAAGAAAGAAGCAGTTACTCAAAAAGTACCATCTGAAAGCATGTCTGGAGTTTGCCAGAAAGCATGAGAGTGACCCAGCTGAGATGTGGGAAAAGGTTTTGTGGTCAGATGATACCAAGATAGAGCTTTTTGGCCAAAACTCAAAGCGCTATGTGTGGCGCAAACCTAACACTGCCCACGCCTCAAGACACACCATCCCTACAGTGAAGATGCTTCTCATCAACAGGGGCTGAGCATCTTGTCACAACTGAAGGAAGAATGGAATGAGCAAAATACAGGAAAATACTGCAAGAGAATCTGCTTCAGTCCGCTTGGGAGGAAATTCAATTTTCAGCAGGACAATGATCCCAAGCACAAGGCCAAAGCAACATTGAAATGGCTCAAGAACAAAAAGGTGAATGTCCTGCAGTGGCCAAGTCAAAGTCCTGATCTCAATCCCATTGAGAATCTGTGGCACTATTTGAAAAATGCGGTCCACAGGCGTCGTCGAACCAACCTGAACAACCTGGAGCAAATCTGCCAAGATGAATGGGCCAAAATCACTCCGACACTGTGTGCAAAGCTGGTACATACTTACCCCAAAAGACTTAAAGCTGTTGTTGCAGCAAAAGGTGGCTCTACCAAATATTAATGTGTGGGGGTTGATTACTTATGCAAGCAAGATATTTCAGTTTTTTATTTTTCTTAAAAATATTTCCCAACATAAAACCAATGTCACCTTACAATAGTTGATTTTGAGTTTAAGTGTTTTAAAATAAAATATCGAACAGAACGAAATTTCAGTGTACCATTTGTAATTCAGTAATATGAGAGAATTGGTCAGGGGTCTGAATACTTTTGCAAGGCACTGTATATATATATATATATATATATATATATATATATATATATATATATATATATATATATATATATATATATATGTATATATATAATACTGTATATATATATATATATATATATATATATATATATATATATATATATATATATATGTATGTATGTATGTATGTATGTGTATACACACACACACAAACATTAGGACCATTAAAAGTGAGTGCTTGGCAGTGTTAAAATACACATGCTGAAATAAAATATAATTTTGGTAAATGGTGTTTTTCCTGACCCTTTCTCGCGTCTAAATCCAGGTCAGTATCAGTCCAGGGCACTCGCAGAGAGCACACTTACCACTAGCGAGTTCCTGAAAGAGATCAGTTATGAGCTGATCACTGGGAAAGTCAGCATCCTTGCTTCACATTTCAAAACTACCTCATTAGGTAAGTTGAATCCTTTTTTTTACTTACTTTTGCTCTTTGAACAAGTCTGGGTGCAGATATATTCTTTTTTTCTGTATTCCAGGAGATCATTTAGACAAACAGCTGGAGCGGTTTCAGCAGAGGAGAGGCGATAAGGTTATTGTGCCTTTCCATGGCACTGTTCACGACTGCGTTCAGTCGCAGGAAGCCGTTGCCATGGTGCCAATGCAGGACATGGGTGAGGCCTGGCGCTTAAACCACTTCACACTATTCTTAGTAGAGAGAAATGATTTTGTTTTATAAAATAAATTCTACTTACCCCTGCAATGCTTGTTTTTGTAAACATCCCAAATTGAAGCATTTGTGTTCATTCATGCAGGCTCACCCCTCCCATTAATAATGTAGTTTTTTTTAAATGTGTTATTTATTTTATACTGTTGGCTGTGAAAATAAGCAATTACTATATTAGTTTTGTTGATATTGCCTTGCAGTGCTCTTTTTACTTATCAGTACTAACTATTCTGCAGTAACACAGGGCTGTGGGGTCGCAAAGTATTTTTTAATGGTAGAGAGAGGTTGCAGTGCTGCGAAGTTTGAGAACCGCTGCTATAGAGTGTTACCTGGTTTCAAAAAGTTCTCCTATGACAGGATATGTTTTTTTTTTTAGATGAGACTTTAGGTTACAAAGCTACAAATACAGTTTATATTAGATTTACAAATAATTCTCTCAAATGAAAGTTGTGGAAATTAGTTTTCTAAAACAAAAAGAAAACAATTAAGGTTCTATTTAACAAAATTAAGAAAACATGGGGAAGTTTTTCACTGTAGTTAATATTAATGGATTGTCTACGAGTAGAGTTAACATACTGTGATGGGAAAAACAGTAACTAGAGAAGCAGGCAGAGGCAATAATTCTGCTATCAGAAACAATTCATTGTCAACTGTCTTCTGTTTTAAACAAACACACAATTGCTGTATATGAACACATATTGTCACTCAATCTGAATTTCTAAAGCAATGTCGATTCAAAAATTGTAATAGACACGCTCTTTCACTATTTGTGTGATTTTTAGACTTTCCTGCAGAATACTTTGCAATTTGTGAGTCAGGGAACATGTTTACTACAGATGTGCTGAACTAGTAACAGCATGTAGAGGTCTCTACACTTGCAACTTTCTTGATCTCCATTTTTCCTTTGGCGACCAAAGATGTTATTAATTAAAGCGTTGGTTTTCTGATCATCGCTGGCTTTTTGGTGTTTTGTGATCTGTTGTGCTTACCACAAACATCATTCCTGCATAGTACACAGAATGTATGTCTTTTTCCAGTGTTGCTTAGGATTATGTGAGAATATGTTGTTGTTCAAGAAGCTTGACATTTGCATCAATATATTTATTTATTTATTTTTACCCGACAAGGAAGGCTTATTGCACACGTAGCTATCGTAGATAGTCAACTATGTGAGTTTGCCTCATGCACTGATTTCTGTCGCAGGTCTCCCCTGGGTCCTAAACCCTGCTAGGTACAGATGGGGATTGCAGTAACCACAGACTTACATGCCTTTTGCAGAACTAAAAGGTTGCTGACATAATGGGGTTTAACAGTATAGTTGTGAGTAAAATATGTGAGAAAATCTGTCTGGGATAAGTGTCCAAAACACGGGAGAGTCCCATCAAATAAGGGAGAGTTGACAGGTCTGCATTCATTAGAAATACAAGCGGTGTGAAACACAGCGCGCCTCTGGCTTAAACATGTTTTGTAAATGGTGCTGAATACCAGTCCAATAATGAATCATACAGTAAAGTCTTACTGTGTTTCTCCAGGCTCCGGCAATGAAGTGTTCCAGATTTACGCTGCACAGCTGAATGTAGCCCGCAAGCTTTTATCCCAGGTGTGCTCCATAGCTGACTCAGGCATCCAGAGCTTGGACCTGGGCCGTTTCTGCAAAGTGGACTTCATGATCCTAGTGCCCCCCTCCGAGGTCCTCTTCCACCAGACTGCACAGCGAGTCAGACAATCAGGTAGGTAGAAAGAGCGAGATACAGTTTGAATGATGTTCAACCTTAGCTCTTATTTTGGGCTGGGACTTTGTGGCTTAGTAAACTAATCGCTTAATTTTTCTTTTATGTACTTACCCATGTTAGCAGCAAAAGAGACAAAACTGATGGGACTTTAACGCCAGCACTTGCAGTATGCAGTTCTGAAACGTTTCTTGACCTTTCTTGACTTTTCTCCTGTGCTGCTCTCTAGGAGTTCTGGTGGATCTGGGCCTTGAGGAAGCAGCCGCCACCCACCAGAAAGCAGAAAAATATGTTGTTCGGTTAGACAACGATGTTCACAGCAAGTTTGAAGCCTTTGTAAGGAAAGTCAAGCAGAATCCGTATACCCTGTTTGTCTTGATTCACGACAATTCTCACGTGGATTTGACCAGGTACGATTTTGTAAGGAATGTTCTGCGGATTGGATTTATCCTGTAACTACAAACTAATTACAGGAGACTGCAATAGTGTCTAGTGATATCTATGCAGAAGCTCGTCTACATTATACACACAGAACAAAACTGCAGTACAACACAAGAACACTCAGACCTTTCACTTGTAGCAAAAACAAGATTACTGCCTGAGCTTCAGGAACAGGTCAGCAGTGTGTGTGTGTTGGCTAATTGGTTGTTGACGTTCTCCCCCAGCTTGATCTCAGTGTCAGGGTCTCATGGAGATCTGCAGGGCTTGGCTGACCGCATCATTAACTGCAGGGAGGCTCTAGAGTCGATGAACCTCCTGGTCCTGCAGGTCAGCTCCTTCCCCTTCACCCTGCAGACACAGCAGTCCCGGATCAGTGTTCATAATGAGGTGCATTGGCCACTGTGCGAGAGCAACGTAAGTGCAGGCCTAACCCTCCTCTTTAAACTGGAAGTCAGCCTTGTTGTGTGTCTTCTGATGTGCTGGTTGTGATTATCCTGTCTTTCTGTCTGTCAGGAGGAGTCTGGTGCAGAGGAGCAGGTGTATTTTGGTCTGAATGACTACAGCAGGTCCCTGCAGTGGGGCGTAGCGAGTCCTGTTCTGAGATACGACGATGCCTTTGAAAAAATGGTGAACACCCTTTTGGAGAGGTAAATGGACTACAATTTCAAATATTGCATTTTTAGTAAAAGTTACCAGATATAAGTACTTACGATTAGCCTAGTTACACATAGCAGCAAATATAACTGCTTAGCACTGGGGTGTTATAGCCCCAGGGAAGAGGATAAAGTGACTATACTTTGGGGAAACACTAGCATGAAACATTGCATTGACATGTGTTGAAAGAAGTTTATCTGCATTCTGATCAAATGCTAGAGTCACTAATGTGCTCTACATATTGTCAGTATTGTGAATCATTAATCAAAAGTTAATGGAAAATGTGTGTTGGTACCCATTTGTCTAATGTTTAAACATTCATAAACATTTATAATGTCAAAAATGCAGCTTGTGTGACCCATTTAGCTCAGTCATTGAGCCTCATTCACCAAACTTCTGGAACTTAGGGGCAAATATTCAAAAGTCTTGCAAATTTTCTCATCTTTCTCGCAACTCTGCTTGCGTTATGCGTAAAATCGCAAGTGTCTGAAACCTAAAAGAGTTGCAGAGAAACTGAAATAATCGCAGCTCTACAGAAATTAATAAATTAACATGAATTAACACAGGAAATCAACCACAACTCTCTCGAGGTATATAACCATCACAACTTTTTTCAAAATGAAGACTTGGGCTTGACAAGACATAGCTCCAGCACCTCTTAAGCTATGAAAGTTAAAAATGTCAATAAATGTTTTGTTCTCAAATGCGTTTTCTTACACTTCTCAACACAGTTTTATCTATTCAGCGACTTCTTGCGTGCACTAAACAGAGACAGTCCACTGCCAGGGACATTTAGTTAGTTTACCATTTACGTGCCATAAAGATGCCACTGGCTGTGAAAGAAGGACTGTGATTTGAAAAACGTCTTGAACGATACAAGCAAATTCCTACACTACTTGGTTTGATTGAATGAGTAGTACACAACAAGGTTCAATATGAAAGCTGAACATTAATTTCAACAAACAACATGTTTTTAATGAAAATAAATATTGTAGCCTACTTCACTAAAGTGAAAACTGTCTTCTGTTATTTTTAAATGCCACTGCTTCTGATTTGTACTACTGCTTAATAACAACATGTTATTTAGGGTTGGTGTTGAACTTAAACACGTTCCTGCCTGCCTGTACCCCTACCCCCACGCAGGGACACTGCCTGCTAACTTCCCCTATTCAAAAAATATACAAAAACAATAACAACTGTCTGGTTCTCTTTGCTTTTTTCAATGAATCGAATTTAATTAATAGAGAATAAAAACAAACTAAGCTAACAGTTGTCTAGCCTAAACAGAAATGTATTTATTTATTTATTTATTGCAGTCTCCACAAACCGCAGGTTCTGTTGCTTTCACAGCGCTGATAATGTTAGATATAGCTAGATATCATTACAGCACGGACCATGGGTCAAACCAGTGTTTGTGAATTGTTTTTTTTTTTTTTTTTATTTTTTTTTTTATCAGTGTCAGCTTTCTGAAGTCATCTGAGTGCCTTTCCACTTTTTATTTAATTTTAAACTGTTTAAATGCCAAACCATAACAAAACAAAATAATAGTGCATATACACAGAGCAAAAAAAAGTGGACGGGCAAAATCTATTTTGAATGTCACTCAAAAGCACAACTTTTTTGCGGAAACAAATCTCTTCAACTCCCCTTGCAACACACGCAGGGCGTTTTGAATATTTGCCCATTAGTTCTTTGATTTCAGTAAAATTTTCTTTAGCTAAAAAAACAACATCTTAATAGTTGAGCTCAAACCACTAAAGGCTTAATCTTGTATATAACCTACAAATAATGTATTCAGATGATTTGTCCTGCGATTTGTCCTTTGAGTTTTCTGCAAGGGTTGACCAACACAATATGTAATAATCAATGCTCTCGATGTCCTTTGCAGGTACCCACGGCTGCACAGTATGGTGATTCGTAGCTACCTCCTCATCCAGCAGTACACTGAGGCCATGATGGCCCTGACCTCCATGACCTCCCTGAGGGACCACGCAACACCTGAGACTCTGGGTATCTTAGACGACCTGATCGGCATGCCAGGCAGGGACAACAGCGGCCGCGGCCACATGCTCATTATTCGCGTGCCCTCGCTGCAGCTGGCCATGCTGGCACGGGAGAGGCTGGAGGAGGTCCGCGACAAGCTGGGCCTCCAGTACCGCTTCGAGGTCATCCTGGGCAGCCCCTCGTCCGAGCTGTGCCTCGCCAAGCACTTCATAACCAGGATTAAGGTAAGGCCATACTGCTGACAGAGGGATGTCAGGTACAAATTACAATTAGGATTTAACAAATTGCTCTGTAGATTTTTATAGAGTGGAGCAGTATTTGAAGAATCATTGCTGGTTATTTTATATGCAATTTCAGTTCCGCAATATATCTCAGACATCAGTGATAAAAACAAAAAAAACAGGGTTCATGAATTAATTGAACATAACATAATATTTTCATATCGAGTTAAATGCCTAGTTCAGAGTTGTTATTTTTTGTTGGTATGTGTGCGTTTCAGTGTCCTTGATGCAAGATAATTCTGAATATGTTTGTAATTTTAGCAATGCTATAAAACTAGGCTTTGTTCTTTACTATTTTTTTTTTTTGGATCCATTTATATTCCAAGTTTGTGTCTGTTGCTATATTGCAGGCGTGGAGAGGCTGTGAAAGTGAAGAATGGGTTCCCCGCACCTATGAGGACCTGGAGGGACTGCCGTGTGTTGTGATTCTGACTGGAAAAGACCCACTTGGGGAAACATTTCCAAGGTCCTGCTCACGTAATTTATACCTCTTTTCTACTGTACAACTCTGCCCCACCAGGGCTGGTGCCTAGTAGTTGAGAAAAAGGATTCTTCTATGTTAGCACACATTTTCCAACACATGGAAGAATACAGAAATAAATGGAGCGGCAGAAAGCTCTGGTTACTCTTCTCAGTGTATATGTTTAAAACTTTTTTTAGTGCCATCAAGTTCCTTTCTGGTGCAATTTCCTTAGCAATATTACTGTATATTATGGGCGATCATTTGTATGGCAAATGGTATGGAAAGACAGCACCACACAATTACATTTAAATACAATTAACATATTAGTTTGAATTAACATTACAGTGTTTATTTTAAATTGCTAAAAACAGCTGCAGCACTTTTTCAAGTGTAAGTAGAAGTACTATGTTTTTCGAAAGGCACAATTTTTTATTTTTTTTTACGGTATTTGAGGGAGGCGTATATTTAAGCTTATTTCTGCGGTTAATGTTGTAAAGTGGTGCTGCATTTATTTGAGGTGGGGTAGGTAGAAAATGTACATGTTTCATTATCGAGAGCAGCGTTTATTACAAATCTGATAGCTGAAAATATACCGCTTATTCAAGGGTGGTGGAAATTCAAAGTAATATGGTAATTGTTAAATGGTGGAAAAAATGTTTTATTTGTTACTGTATGCCCCAGAATTCCTTCAGGTACATACAATAACAATATGTCTAAAATGTGTTTCTCATACAGTAACACAGTACCCTCTTTTAAACAAAAAAATAAATACAGCTAGATTGGAAAATCCTGCCTGTCATGCAATACTGATCGTTTCTTTGCAAAATCACATTAGAAAATGTGACATGTTTCTTGCAATTTATTTGTAGTTGCTAAAATATAACCTGTTGAACTAACTATTCCTAGAAGAATAGAATCCTGTTCGACACAAGTATAAATAGTGAACACATACACGCATGACTTGAGCTGCCTCTCAGTAGATGGAATGCTATGAAAAATATGTTAAACTAAATAGAATCTGCTTTCCATGCACTGTGATCAATATAGAATTAAAAATAGTGTTGTTTTTTTGTTTTTTTTGACACACAGAAAATGTATATTTTTTCCACTTTGGGAATCCATTAACCAATTAAGATTATGATCTTCTTGTGAGCCACTGAGAGAAAGGTTATTATCAAATTTTGAACCGGTGCTAAAATGATGCAATTCCTGCGTGTTTGTGTACAGTATATGTATGTAATTACATTTTTAAAACATATGTCAGTATTTTGTATGTACGCTATCGGGGGCTGGTGGTTGTAATTGATGATCGTTTTGGATATCCTTTACTGAATACCACTGTAATGCAACTATAGGCTGTACTTTTCCCTCCTCCGACTAGCTGCATGCTATGCTGTTAGTCTCTCGAGTGTACTGACTGACACAACTTAATGACAAAAAGCATTAACCTCGCCTCTGACCCTGCTGGGGTCAGTGCTGCGAGTTTCACAGTTTGGTTCTCTCTCACCTGGACAAATAGCCAGTGGAAAACCACCTGTACCATGAGGGCCTGGGACCTTCAGGGTTTGGGTGTGCCAGTTTAAAAGGGGTATTAGTAGCATGCATTGGAGTTGTAGCTTCCATTTTGTAGCTGTAAATCTGAGGAAAGAAACATCTATATTTAGAATGTGTCCTTTGCCGTGCAGGTCGCTGAAGTATTGTGACCTGAGACTAATTGACTCCAGCTACCTGACCCGCACAGCCCTGGAGCAGGAGATTGGGCTGGCATGCAGTTACGCATCACGGCAGGCGATCCACGGGCCCTTGGGGGCCATGGACCTTCCAGAGCAGCAGCAGAAAAAAGCCAACAGTAGTGAGAACGACTCAGAGGAGCTGCACATCGACCTGGAGAGACCGCAGAGCAATGGCAGCGCAGTCACTGAAACCTCAGGTCAGCCACTCTCACAGTACAAGAAGTGGGCCTGCTAGGTCAATCAATCAATCAATCAATCGATCTTTATTTTATATAGTGCCTTTCATAGTGGACCACCATCACAAAGTGCTTTACAAGATGCAGTAACAAGAAAATACTTCAAATACAGAGAAATGCATAATCCATGATATACAGTAAAAAAAAAATATATTGATATACTACAGTGGAAAGTGCATAATACATGATAGTAACATAATACATGAAATAGTAGCAGCAACACAGCATCTAATAGCAGATATCAGACTTAAAGCGCATGGAAAGCAAGAGAGAACAGGTGGGTCTGTAGAGTTGATTTAAAGCGAGCGACGGTGGGAGCATCAATCACCAAAGCTGGGAGAGAGTTCCAAAGAGTCAGAGCCATGAAGCTAAACGAGCGTTCTCCAAGCGTGGTGCACTTTTGCTTGGGCATAACAAGCAGGCCAGAGTCAGAGGACATCAGCTTGTGGGCAGGGACATAGCTGGTCAACAGGTTGAGGAGGTACTTGGGACCTGTGTGATGAAGGGAACTGTAGGTGAGCAGTAGAGTTTTGAAAAGAATCCTGAACTTTACAGGTAGCCAGTGCAGCTGGGCAAGAAGGGGGGTGATGTGAGCATGTTTTTTACATCTGGTAAGGATCCTGGCAGTGGCATTCTGAACTAGTTGCATTCGGTTTATGGTGCATTCCAAGACACCACTATATAGAGAGTTGCAGTAGTCGAGTCGAGAGGAGACAAATGCACGACAAAGTATCTCCGCATCTGGGAGGGAAAAATAGGGACGGACTTTGGAGATGTTTCGAAGATGGTAGAAGGAAGATTTGACTACAGAGGAGATGTGGGCATCAAAGGAGAGGTTGCTGTCAAGAAGTACACCAAGGCTTATACTGTGGGGGAAGGCAGCAGCAGACAGTTTCTGAGGTTCAGGGCAGCTATATTTAGATTCTTAAGTTGAGTTTTAGATCCTACTAGAAGGAGTTCAGATTTGCTAGTGTTCAGCTGAAGAAAATTGGCAGACATCCAGGCCTTGATATTTTCAGTGCAAGCTGAGAGCCTGACCATGGCAAAGGGGCTTCCAGGTCGAGTTTTAAGTAGAGCTGGATGTCGTCAGCACAAGAGCGAAACATGAGGCTGTGTTAGTGGATGAGGTGACCCAAGGGAAGCATGTAGATATTGAAGAGGAGGGGCCCAAGAACAGATCCTTGGGGGACACCACAAGTGACTTGGTTTGCAACACCACTGCTTCCATCACAGAAGACAGACTGCATGTGCCCACATAGGTAAGAGGACATTGAGGAGAGACAGGTTCCAGAGATCCCAGCATACTTCTGATGGCGGTCAAGAAGAATGCTATGATCTGTGGTGTCAAAAGCAGCTGTTATGTCAAGGATGACAAGCACAGAGGGAGCACCAGCATCAGCATTGAACAGGAGATCATTCACAGTCCGCAGCAGTGCAGTTTCAGTACTGTGATGCGGCCGGAATCCAGACTGCAGAGATTCAAGCAGATTGTTGTGTGTGAGATGTTTCATCAACTGACTGGCTACAGCCCTTTCGAGAGTTTTTGAGAGAAAAGGGAGACTGGAGATTGGACGGAAATTAGATAAGTCAGCCGGGTCAAGGGAGGGTTTTTTAAGTACCGGCGTAACTCGGGCAAGCTTGAGGGCAGCAGGAACTAAGACAGAGTCCAGGGACAGGTTGAGAGTGTGCATAATGGAGGGAGCAAGATCAGCACAGAGACATACAAGGTTAGTCGGCCAGGGGTCCAGGGGGCATATGCCAGTAGTTGATTTCAACAGTAAGCCGGAGACATCAGCAATGGAGAGAGGAGAAGGAGGAGAGAGCAGAAGGGGCAACTGGAGGAGCGCCAAGGTGCCGCTTGGGTTCCAATAACTTTTGAGTGTGGGCTGAAACCCAAGAGTAAAAGAATGCATTGTACCAGTCACCTAGCCCTATTGCAAACCTGGTTTTAATTGTCTTTATATAATAACATTTCTATGTTGATAGTGATGTTTTGCAGAGTCTTTGTGGAGGGGTACAGAGTAATTAAGCTGTGACTGAGAATGACCCATATTCTTTTTGACATGTCTGTTTCAATTTGGTCTTTTACTTCACATTATATTATTGCATGTCCTTAGAGACTATTTATTATCTCTGGTCTTATATTTAAAAGGTTTTATATTGTTGCCTGGTGATATTTCAGTATGTTGCCATGGAGATTTTCTTTTTCTAACCAATCAAAATGATGCTTCTGCATACACAGAACAAACATAAAAATAAAAAAATATATATTAACTCCTTTGCTTTGCAAGTTTAATCTCTTTAAAATAGAAGAACGTTGTATATATTAAATTATTAATAATATGGGATTTTATTCCTGTAGTAGGCTCCATCACGGAGAATGAGGTGAGCTCTTCAAGTGCTGCGGACAGCTCCCAGAAGACATCCTCCCTCACCTTTCAGAACATGGCCAGCAGTTCAGCCGAGGAGGGTGCCTCTCCACCGGGCGTGAAGCTGGGCTGTGACTCCCAGGGAAGCCAGCCGGCCAGCAGCAGCATCTCAGTCCCCCAGTCTTCCTCCTGTGGTGCCTCCACATCCCCCTCTTCCTCTTCCCACAACTCCCGGAGGCCCAGCCAGTCCACACGTGAGAGTTGGAGCCCCCAGGCTGCTCACCCCCGCACAGTCATCCTGTCCCGGGCAGCCTACAACCTGCTGGGCAGTGAGAGCGCCGGCCAGCTGCACTCTTCCTCTCTGCTGCCCCACGCCGATGTGTCCTGGAACAGCTCCCTGCGGCCCCTCTTCTATAGGGGCCTCAGCACAGAGGAGCAGTCCCTCTACTACCGCCAGTGGACCAGTGCCCGCCAGCACCATGCCGACTGCAGCAACCAGGGAGGGCAAGAAGCCATCGGCTTCCACCCACGTCGTTTGTTGCTAACTGGGCCGCCACAGGTGAGTTAGCCTCACACAAATAGTTACAGCATTGATTTCCAAAGAGGCAAAATAAGAATTAGGTTATTACAAGATACAGGATAAATATGTACAGTATGTTCATGACATACATAGAAAACTCTGTTTTAGACATTATTTAGCATACAAAGCTTAACTCCACCCCCAGAGGCCCTGCAAAATCAACATGGACATTTCGACACTTTGTAAGGAGTGCTCCAAAGGCAGCTTGCTAAGGCTGGGTTGTGTTTCAGGTGGGGAAGACGGGGGCTTACCTGCAGTTCCTGCGGATTGTGTTCCGCATGCTGATTCGCCTGCTGGAGGTCGACGTGTACGATGAGGAGGAGGTTGATGAGGGTGAGTGGAGTTACTTTCATAAGCGCATACTCGAACTGCAATGACTTTTCAGAGAAACAATATTTGGCATTGGTAATAAAAAAGCTGATGCATACAACAATTATATTTTTCTTCCATGTTTTTTCAATTTGAATTGTTTTCAGATATCACAGAAAGCAGTGAATTAGCACAACCATCCAGTGATCAGTGGCCAAACATTGAAGTCATCAGCAGTATGCCCTTTGACCTTCGCCCCCATGATCCGAAGTCCCGTCACACCAGTCCTGTGTACACTGAGAAACTGACCAAGTCTCTACAAGGTCAGCTTGAAACAAAATTGCAGTTGCTCAGTTACAAGTAGCATAGTATAATAGCATATGTGCATTTGACAAACTTACTGTTTGTGTTATAAAGGATGAATGATAAAAATTGAATGTAGGGTTTTATAAATACAGGAGATTTTGCCACTGATCACCACAAAAAAGTCCATAATATCAAAGTGAAAAATAAAATCTATGACATTGTTCTAAATTAATTACAAATACAAAACAGAATATAATTGATTGCATAAGTATTCAGCCCCTTTGCTATGACACACCTAATACGCTCTGGTGCAACCACTTGTCTTTAGAAGTCACATAATTAGTTGAATGGAGTCCACCTGTGTGCAATTAAGGTGTTTCACATGATTTTAGGTTACATACACCTGTCTCTGTGAGGTCCCACAGTTGGTTAGTACATTTCCTAACAAAAACTACATCATGAAGATGAAGGAACATTTAAAGCAAATCCGGAATAAGGTTCTTCAAAAGCACCAATCAGGGGTAGGACATAAGAACATTTCCAAGTCATTGAATATCCCCCAGATCACAGTAAAGCCCATTATTAAGAAATGGAGAAAATATGGCACAACTGTGAATCTGTCTAGAACAGGCCATCCTCAAAAACTGAGTATCTGGGCGAGAAGGGCACTAGTCAGGGAGGCCACCAAGAGGCCTATGGCAACTCCTAAAGGAGTTGCAGTCTTCCACGGCTGAGCTGGGAGACACTGTGCATATGGCAACAATAGCCCGGGTGCTTCACAAAACTGGCCTTTATGGGAAAGTGGCAAAAAGAAAACCATTGTTGAAAAAAACTCACATCAAATCTCGGCTAGAGTTTGCCAGAAGTCATGTGGGAGACTCTTAGACCAAGTGGAAGATTATTCTGTGGTCTGATGAAACCAAAATAGAGCTTTTTGGCCTCAACGCTAAGCGCTATGTTTGGTGCAAGCCCAACACCGCACATCATCCTGAGAACACCATCCCTATTGTGAAGCATGGTGGTGGCAGCATCATGCAATGGGGATGCTTCTCTGCATCAGGGCCTGGAAAGCTCATGAAGAGAGAGGGCAAAATGGATGCAGCAAAGTATAGAAAAATCCTGGAGGAAACCCTGCTGAAGTCTGCAAGACCCCAAACATACAGCCAAAGCCACACTGGAGTGGCTTAAAAACAAAAAGGTCAATGTCCTGGAGTGGCCCAGTCAAAGCCCGGACCTCAATCCAATTGAGAATATGTGGAAAGAGTTGAAAATTGCTGTTCACCAAAGGTCCCCATCCAACTTGACGGAGCTTGAGCAATTTTGCAAAGAAGAATGGGCAAAAATTGCAGTGTCCAGATGTGCAAAGCTGGTAGAGACTTATTCAAATAGACTCATGACTGTAATTGCTGTCAAAGGTGCCTCTACCAAATATTAACTTAAGAGGGTGAATACTTATGCAATCAATTATTTTCTGTTTTGTATTTGTAATTAATTTAGAATAATTTGTAGATTTTATTTTTCACTTTGACATTATGGACTTTTTTTGTGTTGATCAGTGGCAAAAACTACTAATTAAATCAATTTTGATTCCATGTTGTAACACAATAAAATGTGGAAAAGTCCAAGGGGGGAGAATACTTTTGAGAGCCACTGTAGACTCAACAGATAGCTCCGGAGTCTGAAATTCTGAGTTAATGGACATTGCAGGTTTAGGAGGCGTGGTGGAAATGTTTCAAAGCCTATCCAGCCAGGGTCACCATAATAGTTCTCCAACAATAGGGTAGCTCCTCAACAATAGCTAATCCTATTACTTGATTGTAAAGGTGGTATTTGGGACTAGGCCATGCAGGCCCATGATGAAACCAGAAATCGCATTGATTGTACGTTCACTACTAACCTAGGGAAAAACCCACCTGACATGCAAAAGGATCCAGTTCTCGGTACAAAGCCCCTACTAGGGCACCCAGGCTTCTGGGCTTGTAAGTTCTTAAGCCTGTTGTACCCAGCGTTTTAATTTTGAGAAAATTTTGCATGGTTTGTACATTACAAAAAATGAAATATATATATATATATATATATATATATATATATATATATATATATATATATATATATATATATATATATATAATTTTTTTTTTCTAACAGGTTATAATAAAGAAATAAAGCGTGAGATATCTGCCAAACGGAAGACAGTCTCTATAATGTTAACCAAGTATGCCACTCACAATACTTTCCACCACTGCGAACAGTGTCACCATTACACAGAAGCCAGCCCAGCAACACAGGTCAGTTACTCTGCAGAATATCGATGTACATTCAGAGGAATAACTTTGTATTACTACAGTTGCTGAATGAGATTCAAAGCATATATATGTTTTATATAATAATAATAATAATAATAATAATAATAATAATAATAATAATAATAATAATATGCTATTTTTTAAATGAATCTATTAATATATATATGTATTTATTTAATTTAAAAATCCACCATGAAAATAGAACTTAATGTTGTAACCTGAAAATGTAGTCATGAATAGTCGTATATAGTTTTTTAAGATAGTGAATATTAACTCTCCTTTGAGACTGAAAGAGAATCTTTTCTGAATGCTTTTACCTTGTGTTGTGTTCACAGTTGTCTGACTCCACACTCCATGCATTCTCTTTTTCATCCTCCGTGTTGGGAGGCGAGGTCCAGCTTCACTTTGTCATTCCCAGATCCAAGGAGAGCTACTTTGTCTTCAGCCAGCAAGGGAGGCAGCTGGAGAGCATGCGTCTTCCCTTGGTCTCTGATAAGGTGTGGAGCTGAACTGCAGTGAACACTCATAGCTGGAGCTTAGAAAACTTTCCCATAGTACAAGCAAAGCAAAGTGTATTATAGCATAGGGAAAGTGTGGTAAAGCACAGGTAAGCATCGCAAATCCTGTCTTTAGGATTTGAGATTATGCATTCTGTCACATGGCAGGTTTAACAAAATATTACAGGACCTTTTTGCAAAATCGAACTGAGTGCAACAGTGCTAATGTCCAGCATTCTCCAGGTGTATCTTCTACTGTCTATAAGGGGTTTTGATTCTCATTTGGAAAACTATGGTCAGGTGGAGTCACAGCAAAAATGTTAAGGTACTTGCAAATGGCTAGTGCATCATTATTTATTGACAGAATGCTGATGTGTTGAAGAGCCCCATCTTCACACCGACGACAGGGCGGCACGAGCATGGCCTGCTAAACATATTCCATGCCACAGAAGGTGCTAGCCATCTTCACGTCCTGGTAGTCAAGGAGTATGAGATGCCTCTTTACCGCAAGTATTGGCCCAACCACATCCTGCTAGTCCTGCCAGGGATGTTCAACAACACTGGTGTAGGCAAGTACCAATAATCTCGCTCTTCATTCATTCATACAAAACTGGTAGTACTGAGATGTTCCACCACCCAGTACGTACACTTGTACAAGTTAGTGTTTGGGGCGTAGAAAGAGACACCCGTGACTATTATTAAAATAACAATATGTTATGGTTGTTAGATAAATAATATCAATCTGCTTATGACAGGGTAGCGTCATTGCCAAACTCCTCCAACAAACAAAGGATTTCTGGATTTTTTCATACATGTGGCCACTCCCCAGTTAGCATTAGTTACCTAATTGGGTACCTGTGATTGCTGGCATGGACAGATTTAACACCATCCCTTCCAGCCTTACATTCCCACAGAGACACTATTTTCAGCAACAGGGCTTCTGCTCTGCCACACTACTGTACTATTTCAGTTCGGGCATGTGTATTGCATTCAGTGGTAAGGTGGAATGGGAGTACAAAGTAGTAATGCTAATAAGGAAACATCTTCAACAATGTTGTGTCAGATACTGTTAATTGTTTTTATAGCGTCGTTAATAATTTAACAAAATTGTAACTTTATCGGCATACAGTACTAATAATGTGCATCCCAGCTTCGGGTTACTCTCTTACTATGTTAGTAAGGTCTTATGGCCTCCATAGTTCCATGTATGTTGGCAGAGTAATAATTCAGTGTTTGGTGTTTCTGTTCAGGAGCAGCCAGGTTCATGATCAAGGAGCTCTCCTACCACAACCTGGAGCTGGAGCGAAACCGCCTGGAAGAGCTGGGGGTCCCGAGGCAGGAGGTCTGGCCCTTCACCCTCATCATGGATGACTCCAGCGTTCTGTGGAATGTGCACCATGTTCAAGAGCGGACCAGGTATCAACCAGGGCTACTTATTTATTAAGTTATTTTTGTACACCTTGTTTACAGAAGTTAAAGGTCAATTTTGCATGCCCCAAATATAGTAAATATCCATGTATTATTATAAAGGATTTTAGTATATGGACTGGAGGTAGAGTAAATCCTATTGGCAGTGCAAAATCAGGTAGTATGGTTATATAGCATTATCTCTTACGAAAAGACAGTATCCTGACATTCTGTCGTTCTTTCACTGACACAGTCAATCAGCAGACGCATCCCCCAACTTCAAGAACATCTCTCTAAAGACAGTCCTGCAGCACATAGAGGCCACTCCCAAGATCACCCAGTATGCCATGTGTGGTATCCGGAAATGGAGCCGCCACCTGGCAGCCAAGAGACCCGGTGCCCCTTTCTCACGCTGCCACATCCACGACTTTGTTTTGCTGAACATTGACCTGACCCAGAATGTTCAATATGACCTCAAAAGGTAAGCAGAACCCTCATTGTTTATTATGCACACCACCTAAACCCATCAATGGATTTATAGACAGTTTTACATACATTAATATTAGATGTAAAGTTTTTATTATTATTATTATTATTATTATTTATTATTATTATTATTATTACCCCTTTGCTGACACAAACCACTCCCTTTCTTCTTGTGACCCTGCAGGTATTTCTGTGAGGAGATTGACTTCAATCTGCGGGCTAATAGCAGCGGCTTGCTGATCTGTCGCTTCAACAACTTCAGCCTCATGAAGAAGCACATTCCTTGTGGTGGCCATAAGGACTTTGTCATTAAACCCAAGATCTTGGTAAGGAATTTCCCTTGTTGTTCAGAGCAAATAAATGAAATGATGACTTTGACCACACTGAAAAGTGTTGAAGCTCCAAATATGGTATGTTAATGTTAATTAGTCACCCATTGGAGAACAAATTACTTCTGATCTTTGCATATAGCCATTGCTTGCAATTGTGTGCCTACTTGTTTCAGTCTAAAGGTTGCGATTCCGTGCAGGTGTCTGATAACTTGACCTCCATCAGCCCCTCGCAGTATGTCTGCGCCCCAGACAGTGAGCACATGCTGCTGGCTGTCCCGGCCCAGTTTCTGCTGGAGAAGTTCCTGCAGCACAGCAGCTACAAACTCTTCCCCAAGGCCATTTTCAATGAGAAGAGCCCAGTTCTGGCCATCGACTGTTACCTGAATGTGAGCTCAGAGGTGAGGAAGATCTGTAGTGCCCTGCCCACACTACTACATTTACTGCTGCAAAGCAACAACTCGCAAGTCACTTGACTTCTCAGTTGAGAAGTGAGTATTGTTTATGTTTTAAGTTACTCTGCCTTCTGATACAACTTCAAAGAGTTTTCACAAACACATTTTGGCTTGTGCAAGTGGAACTTGAGTTATTGAGTTACTTGTGCCTTTGTTGACTAACACAATGTCCTGCCTTATGTCTGTGTCAGGTGTCGATCTGTTACATGAGCTCTCGGCCTCACTCAGTGAACCTGAGCCACGAGGGGCTGGTGTTCAGTGGGCTGCTTCTCTACCTCTGTGACTCCTTTGTGGTTGCGGACCTGCTCAAGAAGTTCAAGTTCCTTAAAGGTAATGATTAGAGCTAGGATTTTGTCACAGAAAATTTGGACATAAATCATGGCGCAGTCGCAGTCAGTGCATTCAAAATCACTGAGAAAATGACAGAGGGAGAATAAAGTCATAGGGATAAAAAAAATAAATAATAACTGTCTTTAATAAAAGCATATTGCAGCACCTGGTGCGCACAGGTTCAGCAAAGAAGGACGAGACAAGCAAATTGAAATTCAATGTATTGTTTTTTTATTTGCTCTGCAACGGTGACTATCTAATAGTAGCATTTATAAGAGTTGAACTAAGCAGAGAATAAAGACGCAAACGGGAAAGGGCAAGCAGACGAGAAGCATAACACACTTTGGGGGTGAGAAATACACACATCAGGATAACACAAAGAGGGGCAGACAAGAGACATGTACATTAAATTAAGTGCATCCGTACAACAATTAAACAACAAGTGGAGCAATCATTTCAATTAAAAAGAGAAAACTTTCAATGTGTGTCCCGCAGTGAATGCTGGCAGTTAGTATAGTACACACAGACACACTGAATTTATGAACCGTTAACATAACTTTCAAGAAGTATTTAATCGAAGAGCTTAGTTTGACTCTGAATTTTTTTTCTTCTCCATAAAATAAAAAGAAAACAGGACATCAAAGTACAAAGTTGGAGATTAAATGTGAAATTTACTGTTAATGAGAAACTTTCTAATAAAATCACATACAGATTGAACATAATTTACTAACATCCCCGCAAGTCACGCGCATCAGCAAAAATCACGGACTCAGTGACACCCGCAACCACTGTGACTAAATCCCGGCCCTAGTAATGATCCCACAGTCAAAATGGCTGTCTTTTATCTTGTTATGCTGATTTACTGCAGAAAATGGAAAACCAAGTTACTATGCAGGATTGCTTAGAAAATATAATTGCCAAATATGATTCTGAACCATCAACAGCTTTTGTTTGGATTTTCTTCGATAATGCACTGCATTGACTTGTAAGGAAAGCCATTAAGAACAACAACTTTTTTGTGTCTGTGCTTAACATATCAACCTGTTTACCTTTGCACAACGTAATTAGGGTTATCATGTATGTATTTTTTAAATTAAATGAGGAATCCTATTTGAGGCAAGCAGTTTTTGCCACCGCTTTTATGCAGTGTTATGTTCTTGCAGGTGCCACTTTGTGTGTTATCTGTCAAGACCGGAGTTCGTTACGGCAGACTATTGTGCGCCTGGAGCTGGAGGACGAGTGGCAGTTCCGCCTGCGTGACGAGTTCCAAACAGCAAACAGCAGTGATGACAGACCCTTGTACTTTCTCACAGGGCGCCACACCTGATACCAAAAACACCATTCATTATTGTAGAAGATAATCATAACAAGCGGAGAATGTGTTCAGCGAGAGCTGGACTTACAATCATATCCAAAGAAATGCAAAGAAATCTAGTTGCCCTCTGATCAGCGCGCAGAAAGCGCATTCCATCTACACTCGCCTTAAAACTGCATGAATGAAAATGATTGATGCCAAAATGGTGGTACATGAACTTGCACAGCTGGCACAAGGTGAAACATATATGGTACTGATAAAGCACAAAATTCTTGTAGCAGCTCTTGGAATGGTCTGGACAATTAGCAAATTTGAGGGTTTAATAGTAACAGAGTATATTAAAGTTAGAATGAGAAGTCAATGAGTATCCTACCCCGTGTCATTTGTGTTTTGTGGTTTCCAAATCCTGTCGTTTGTGTTTTACATCACATCATTGAAAGATTAAGCACAGCATGCTTCATGCTTTGCTGCTAGCATTTAACTCAACCAGTGCATCACAAATGAATTTCAAGGGAAGCTCAGACAGGTGTAGGAGAGACAAATAACCAAATTAGTCTCACATTGATGATGCAAAACCCTTATGTGAGATTCTCACATCAGGCTATTAGAAGTGGTCGTCAGCAGCAAGGCTTAGGGTTTATGAACTTTTCTTTAAATAAGTTTCAATCGTGATGAAAAACAGAAACAAGGCAAGAATTGGACAAAAATATACAAAGTGAAGGGATGAGAACTAATTGGGCCCTTTATTAGTTTCATTATGTTTTTTACTCCCAAAATCCCAATCATAAACTCTGATCCCGAGGGAACCAACAGATTGAACTGCACAGGTAACGAGTTGGAAAATGGGTTTAGAAAAAAAAAAAAGTGTTTACAATAAAATAAGTAGTAGAATAATATATTAAGTCAGAGAGTATGGTTTCTTATTTTGTGATAGAACCGATACTTTGTTATTGCTTTATTGAATTGCCGTGACGTGGTTGCAGAGGCACAAGGATTCTACCTAGATTCCTGTGATGTTTTTGCTAAATCCTGGCATGTCTCTTCTCCGAAAGAAGTAATTTTAATTGGAAAAACAGTCAGGCCTCTAAACAGAATTTTCTATATTTTAGAGAAGTTGTTTAAGCCGGATACTGGTATTAAATGGAGACAAATGGATAGATGGTGGAGCCCCTACAGGTGGGACTTGTTGTAACATACTTACAAAATATACCTTTCTACTAAAGCTTTAAAATGGTCTGCTTCTAAAATTCACTGTTGAAGCTGAGATGGACAGAAAGTTGCCAAATTCCCATTTACCAAAAAGGAAAGTACATCATCTAAACCAGTAGTTTTTTTTTTATTATTATTATATTAAATGCTGACACTGGTGGTGAACTTGTCTGACAAAACCCCATGCCTGAGCAAGGCACTAGTTAAATAAGCAATTTCTAACACTAATGTTATTTTCCAATCAGCTTCATTAATTAACTGCTGAATGTCAATGAAATGCCTCTGATGTATGCATTGTTTATTTTCTTTTGTTCTGTAGAAAGTAATTAAAAGTAATTTAGGCATGTAACTTATGCAATTGCTTTTTGTATTTTCGAACAGCTGAAAAAGTCTAAATTGCTGTCACCCCGCCCCCCCCATGAGACCTCCTTGGTCACCTGTGTGATCGAACTCACACTTACCATTTTGTATTTGTTTTTTGAACCTATGTGACATTCAAAATATGCTTTTGGCTTCAATTGGTGAATGTAATAAATTGACATTTAAGCTGTATTTATCTATGTTAATGGCATTTATTTTGTTTTGTTTTAGAATCTTTAGAATCTGTACGAGCAGTGTTAGGCTTGACATTCCTGAGGTGGCCAGTGTCACACTAACTTCTTTAAGACTAATTTATAAATGGTAACCTATCCCACTGGGTAAACAGTGTTTTTACTGTATCACATGCTGCCCTCAGTAGCAACTGGGACAACACAACTATGTTTCTGCTACTATGTCAACTTGGCTCCTTCACACTTGTTAGCCATACTCTTTGGCAGCATTTTCCCCATCTCTCCTACATGTACTGATGGTAGGATTGACTTTGGAATGATCAGTCACTTTCTATACCTCAGATATAACCGCCTCCTTGTAGAAGGTTATATGTGGAATTGAGGACATTCACATTATCATTACACACACAGTGATGAAGCTACATTGCTGTGATGAATCACAAAACACTTTACAACACAAGACCATGCAGATACCAACAGCTGCATACAGTATATTATGTAACAAGAAGTCTTTGACTTAGACAAAGTCTTTTTTAATGTCTTTGAAATGCTGGTCAAAGCATTTTTCTAGTTTTTATTTCAGTATTGCCACACCTTTCCATTGAGAATTGTATAGTTATGAATGACCTACTGTATACATTGAAGCAAGTATAAGAGCAGTTCGTGAAACTGAACCTGGGAGGAGCATTCTGTACTAATGTTAGTTACTCACTGATGCAGACACTTCACTCATAGCAACAGTCTCAACAGTTTGTGCCAGATTCAAGACTATACATAATAAACTACGTTGGGTGCATCAGAACCGATTTTAGACGGGAAGTCACATTAATAATTATAATTACACACTCCTCCCCCCATCCCAAGAATTTTACTATTAATCAGTCAGCACTGCGAACCTCATTGAAGCTCCTCTGGTATCTGCATGTTGTTCGTTCAGAAACTCTGAAAGGCCTACTTTTAATAGTCATTGCTTGTATGCACAAAGGAAAGCAGCAAGCTGGTTATGTTAAAGCCAGAAAACAAGTCACCAGTTATGTTACGGTTCAGAAATGGATGATAGATTTAGCCTGAAAATAAAACCCACCAGAGGAACCTCTGCATGCGAATGAGATGTTGCAGTTCATTTGAGAAATTATGGGAAAAATACTTAATATTATGGATTACAATACCTAGTAAAACACATTCATTTCAGATCATTGAAGAGCTTGAGAAAAAATGTCAAAATATGCTCAGATTTTTAAAAAAGGAAAAAAGACCAACAGATGTAATAAGGTGGCAGAACACTATAATATTGTTGATTCTATCATCTACTTGACAGATCTTTGAACATCATAACCTTGTCCAATTTAGGAGACCTACTGCAGTATTAAAGCTGAATGTGCAATCATGAGTGACCAACACGTTCAGTGAAAATGCTGGTGTCTAAAGAATGTCACAAGATGTACTGTTGTAAAAGGTATCTTACATGATTAAATTCCCTCACCTAATCGGACTTTCTCTTCTTCAAAGAAGTGTTTACTGTGTTGTTGTACAGTCCAAGCAATGTTCACTACCTGTTCACTAGATTTGAAGAGTCAGCGTTGTAAACCATTTTCCATGCATTCCAAAGTTGCTAAAAGTGTACTTATTCCAGTCAAATTTAATGTAACTGATGCGCTTTTACAAATCACCTTTATTATAGTTAACAATACTTTATGCTATGCCAAGCCAGATCAGCCAAAGTGTCATTATACTGCACAGGTGTCAATGCCATCTAATGCATAATTGTATTGCCAGAAATATAAAAAGAAACTGGCTCTATAAAGAGTGTGTTAGAGAAGACCATGGAGAAACTGCTGAGCATGGATAAAAGCAGAAACAAAAGTAATTGCAGCAAGAACCACTCAATGATTGAAAGAACGGGATAAGAACAGCTGCATCAATGGCACTTCTTTCTCTGCTACATACAATCATTATACCCAACAGGTACTGAATCTCACTGGGACTAAGAGTAAAGTAGCAGTCTGCAGTCTGGTTGAACCGGTGACTCATAATACAGAATGGGTAAAGAAACAGCAAAACAGTTTAAACCAGTGACAAGTATAACTGAAACCAAAAACAGCTGCTTTTCAGAAAACTGCTTGATATGCTATTTTAAATGTCTTCTTTTACAAATTACATTATATGCATATCAAATTAAACAGTCTCAGTTGTCATTTTCAACTGCATCATGGTGTTGGTGTGCAAAACGGTGCCACATGAATGCAGGTACCTGTGAATCACTGATTTACAAAAACTTGTAAACCATGTAGATCAGTGCCATCTAGCAACTGCTCAGGAAAATACACCCACATTTCAACAGGACTGAAGTGTTTGTTAGTTTAATTTTGTATTCACAACTAAATATGGAATCAAACTTCTGTTTTGATGGCCTTGTACATCTCCATTACCTGTGTAACACTTGTATTTCCAATAAAAGATAACAATTTCTAACACCTTTTGGAAAAAGAAAGAAGTAGAATGCATGTAACTCTTAATTTAAAATACATCATTATGTTTGCATTAAAAAATTAACAAAATACTATTTTCCTTTTAAAATATCAAAGAACTCTGTGGAGAATGGAAAAATAAAAAGTTCTCCAACTTATTTGTTTTTATTATTTAACAACCTGAGTTCCTGGAATAGCAAAACTTCAACCTTCCTCTTACCCTAGTCATGTTTTTTAAGAAATGCTTAAAGAACTAACTCTTAATGGCTCAACAAGAGAGTCCACGTAAATGCTTCCTCAGTCTCCCCACCCAATCATGGCCCTTGCTGCATTGCACACATTTCATGAAACAGAAAGCATTCATTGAGCCAGTTAAAATATTATTGATACATCCAGAAGTTTCAAAAAGGTTATCCGCCAACCTTTCCTCATTAGCGATTGCAGCTGATAAAATTATAGACCAAGAACTGCGGTGTTCCAAAGTAACGGGTTGCAAACAGCTTTCCATCAGGCGTTGGGTCTGAGAATGCAATTTCTTCTTTACTTAAATAAGAACCATATATAAAGGTGCTCCTGTAAAGAAATCAAAAATGTGTCTCATAAAAACCTGCGTAAGCAAATACCAAGAATCTGTTCACTTGATTCAAAGTTACAAACTGTGCATGAAATATCCACTTTGAATTTGCAGACTGCTTAGACAAAGACACTGTTCTTATGTTGAGAAATTAAACACAAGAACAACACTATAGAAACGCTGTTCGGACACTAACTGAATTAGAGTCCTTCATGCTCTCGTCTGCTGGTCTCTCATTAGAAGCAGGTAAACATCACATCTAAGGAGGTTTTACATTATCTGAGTACCTAAGTACGAATAGGATGATTACAAATAGATATTTTCAATATAGCTTTCTACTTCCATGATAACATAGAATACATTATTTATAATTCAAAGGTTTTTTTTTTTTTTTATAATACAATAATCCATCTGCCATAGGGGTGTTGTCATAGCACAACTAAAATTAATCTGTTGTGCTAGTCCTGCTTACTTAACAGTTTAAGATATGTTGGGGACATATATCATTAACAAGTAACTTTTAGATCCTGCATCACTCAAAGAGGCTTACTATCATAACAGGGATACTATTGAGAACAGAGTGCACAATGACATACAGTAACAAACTTTTTAAAATGGAGACAATTGTAAGTTTGAAGGACACATTCACACCAAGGTACTTTATATCAAAGATAATCGCAACCTGTTGAGGAAACACCTTTACCTCAGACAGTCGAGCAATCTGGATGCAATTCCCTTCCGTCTCATCAAGCTGAACACCCAGATGCGGCTGATGCCACAGATGGCTGGCTCTGGGGTGGTGGAGCAGCACCATGCCCGCTGACGCTCAAACATGACCTTATCCCCGTCAGAGCCCTCCAGGCCGCTCTCATCTATCACCCTGAAGCCCTGCCATGTTCCACAAAGCAACAGTTAGTACAGGAAACTGGTCAAAAACACAGAATCAGGTAGTTTCTTGGGTAAACCCCTACAGAAAGTGTACCATGGTAAAAGAATAGCAGTGTAATAAAGCACAGTGAAAGTATGGTAAAGCATATGTGGGAATTGTAAAGAATAGCATTCTGTAGCAACACACAGAGGAGCTGAATGCCTGTAAATCATGTAGAACACTGCCATCTAGCAACTGATCAGGAAACTGCACCTACATTTGAATACAGTGCTCCCTCGCTATAACACGGATCACAATATGAGCATTATAATCGAAGACCGTTATAAACGGGGGAGGAGGAGGGGGAGGGGGGGTGCCGCGGGACACAACATTCATCTGACTAAAATACAAAATAAAATAACTCCCTTTCTATAATGCACATACAGTGAAGTAAAAATGTAACTTTCCACGAATTAACCATGCATAAAGCACCATGTGTTTTTTACAAAAAAAAAAAAGATAACATTCCCACTCGTGGATCATTTTAATTAGCAGTTTTTAAACTATAACTAGCCCGGCTAAACGGAGGTCGGGAGTTCAGTTTGAAGCGACAGACAAGCAATCAAGTGTGAGAAAGAGAGCGGGTCAGGTGAGGTGAAGAGGTAAAGGGCTCGGCCCAGAGTGGGCCTGAAGTGAAACTGAAGTGTCTCGTCTCCTGGAGAAAGCTGCAAGCTGAACAACACGGTACTGTATTTACTGTAGAAATATTGCATGAAACACTAGTACAGAGAATTGGGGGACATGCTGTAGGAGTGTTATATCCGAGGCGCGTTATAATCGACAGCCTTATAGTGAGGGAGCACTGTATTACTGAAGCACTCAACATTAGCTTTGATAAAACACTGAGCCACAGTAGTGTCTCAGCTTGAACCTTTTCAACCCTGTGAGTTACCAAGCTAAAACTTCTATGGGCACAAATACAGCTTGACAGCAATGTTTTTTAAAGCTCAGATGGGTGATTTTTTTTTTTTCAATTCAAATTCTCCCTAGGGCTAAACTACAAACACCATCCCTGGTAGACTATGACAAAGTCAGGCAGTGGCCCACAGTTTCCTCAATCTCAATTTACTGTATTGGCTTGGTGTTCAAGCGGTTTTACTGACAAGTTGACAGATTTATTTATTTATTTATTTTTATTTTTTTAAACCGACCTCATGAATATGCTCGGCTATCAGACAGCCAGTAACCTTCTTGTCATTGGAGACGAACAGAAAAGTCTTGGTGTTGGAAGGGCACTTGGTTTCGACCTGCTGGAACCCTAGGTCATTGTCCACCATCTCACGAATCTCTTCAACCTAGCAAAAGATGCACTGACATGAAAGCACTGAAACATAGCACTTTTCAGGAGCTCCACAGTACAGAAGCATTTACTATGTAAACGCAATAGCTTAAGAGGCTGTCCATGTAGAATCGCAAACATTGACAAAAATAACTTAATTTGCAAATCCATAATAAAGTACAGAACACATGAATATTAATTAATACTAGTAGTACACTATTACTCAAATAATGGTGCTGAAGAGGACTTCCTGTATAAAACAGGAACCTGAAGATCAGCTAATCGACTTAAAATGAAATGAAATCAAAATGAATCAAAGATCATTAGGTGTTAAAAATACATACCTTTTTCAATGCATATTTAGGGTCATCGGGAAGAACCACTATGATCTTGCCATCAGGATATTCTCCTAGAATTCGCTCCTTTTTCCAGCCCTGAAAGAAATTGACAATTCAAAATTTCAAAACTGAGAACTCAAGCATCCAAAACAAGGGTGAGTGATACTAGTAATCTGTATCTCATTATTAAAAGGAGCCAGTGCAAGTATATGACCTTAAGTAATGTTCCCAAAATATCATGCGCTAAAGTACCAAACCTCTCAGAGAAACCAATCAGAGCAAGAATAAACTCATATTACAATCACTTACCGTCACAATTCTCAGTTTAAAAAAAGTTGGTCTTGCAAAGATGGCCTAATTTTAATTATAGATCTAAGCTCTAAGGTAGTACTGTACTGTACTGCCAAGCTCCGTTATAAGTGTCATCATACCAAATAGTTTGATCTTAAATTTACAACGATAACAAGACACAGCAGCAGTACAGAAATGTAATTTTTCTGTGTTTTCTTTTCATAATACACCAACATAAGGACACTGAAGAAACAGAATGTGAGTAACAACCAAGCTAAAGTACACGGCCGCTGTCTGAATTGCCAAGCGTTTAAGCCCAACATAGTGCATCAGCCATTAGTGCACAGCACGGTTTCCTCACCACATATTTGACAGCACTGATGAACTGATTGTGGAACAGCAAGTGCTGTGCCTCATCTTCAGGACTGGCTGCCGAGTACAACATTCCACACATGTTACAGGAAATGGGCCCAAACCGCTTCTGACCAGCATCCTGCACAGACAAACAACAGATGCCAGGTAAAGTTTCTGCTAGGGTTATTAACCAAAGCTGAAGGACATTCCAAAAGGTCTGTAAAGAACAATATTTGCATATTACCGTACTATACCAAGCTAAACAAAATCAAATTAGCCCCATATGTGTGAAGCATTTGACCACTAATACCTACTTTCCATGGACAGTCAACTCGAGCTGGGCAGGAAATACTACCCCAGAAATACTTGTCAAGAGCTGTCAAGACCTGAATTCGCTGCAGACGCTTTCAGTCAAATTGTCAGTGATTTAAAAGATAAATCCATCTAGATATTCTTTTGCATTTGTTTCACGCAGTACATATGCATAGTTCTACATAATCATCTATACAATGCCTATAGAAAGTCTACACCCCCTTGAACTTTTTTCACATTTTGTTGTGTCAGTGCCTTAGAGTTTCATGTATTTAAATAAGGATTTTTTTCCTCTTATCTACACACCATACTCCACAATGTTAAGGGGAAAAAAGTTTTTATTAGGAAAAAAATGATATACTAAAAATACAAAACTGAAAGATTATAATTGCATAAGTCTCCACCCCCTCGGTAGAAGCACCTTTGGAAGCAATTACAGCTGTGAGTCTATTGGGATAGGTCTCTACCAACTTTGCACACCTAGATTTGGCAATATTTGATCATTCTTTACAAAACTGTTCAAGCTCTGTCAAGTTCCTTGGGCCGTAAGGGCCATATAAGAATGACAAATACTGTAACTGATTAGAAGACCTTATTGTTGTTCTCCATGTTGCTGCAGTGACATTGTAGATGCTATAACGAGTTAAGATTTCATTAAGTAAACATTTATTTGAATGTTTTTGAAATTAAAAATATAAATTAAAAACTGTGTTCCATTTTTCTTTGTGAACGCGCTTAGAAAAACGCCAATTCAAAAACTGTCAAAATCACCCATGGTAGCAAATCCGCCAAATTTAATACCAGCCACAATATTCCCGCCCCCTACAACATGTTTGACTGACATTTAGTGATGGAATTTCCTCCCAGCCCAAACTCAGACTTTAGAATTCAGACCAGCCCGAGAAGTGAAGTTGGACAAGAGAATTTGGGCTCCCGCCCGAATTGGGAGCCAACTCGAGTAACTTCAAAACATGCAAACGGTGGTGTGGAGGGGCAACTCAAGCACATACCGGGTTATGTGGTTCATGGAAACGTGGCATAATTAGTATATTCCAGAACCCATTGTTGTACAATTCCACTGAAGCTATTTTACACAGATTTTAGAATTTAGACATCAACATAAAGATTATGTACTTACGATGGTCAATTGCAGCGTGCCGTTTTTTTCTGCTTCCTTTAACTTCTTTATTTCTTTGTGTATTATGGCATCAGAAAGAGGAGTGGAACCTTTCACCTGAGGTGGCAGGTCTGATGAAAGTACCCTGCCGTGGAGGGAAGAATATTTTTTAAGTTTCAGTTTGCATATTTGTCACAGATATGTAGAATCAGCCTGGCCTTCCATAACCTACATTTACTTTACTTACCTGTTTTATACCATATTATGTGTGTGTTCTCTATCATTCTCTATCGTTGTTTCTGCCTGGATCATTATTTTCCAGCCTTACAAACTATTCAAGCAACCACTTCTAAAAGTTGGATTTCTGAAGTTACTTCTGTGCCCGCTACAATGGTGGAAACTTTGAGTGAGTAAATTGAAAATCTCTATACAAAATCAGAGTTTCAGAGAGGACAAAAATGGCAGGCCTTGGGGTCATTGAAAATGACACCCTTGAAGTAATTATTCGAATCCACTCACTTCAGAAATCAAGCCTTTAGAAGAAGTTGAAAAGGAACATTTTTGAATAGTTAGTAAGTATTCAATCAAGCTTTATTCTATATAGCGCCTTTCATAGTGGACCACCATCACAAAGCGATTTACACGATGCAGTAACAACACGAAAATCCATAATACTTAAAATACAGAGAAATGCATAATACATGATATACAGTAAAAACAAAATGGCAAAATACATTAAATACAGTGGAAAGTGCATAATACCCGATAGTAAGCAAGGTAAGCAAGAATCTAAACAGAGAACGATAAGAACATGCATAATCTCCCACCACTGTGTAACTAATATAAAACAACGGGACAAGTTAGTCTCTTTAGTTTATTCATGGCCAATAAAAATATCTGTTCATGTTGGAATCTAGAGAGATGCTGTAGCCATTGGTTAATGGTGGAAGGTTTAAAACACATACAGAGAGGCTCATTTGTGGATTTTCCAACAATCTACTCTAGAAAATACCTTAAAAGATTAAGTATGACCATTCAAATTCATAAAACATTAATCGTTCTTTGATATGAAAGCACTGTTTCTGAAACTGATGACACTGTCAAATTCATAAACAGATTTCTGATTTCTTGTTCAAATCTATATGTTACCACTGCACTGGAATGTTTTCTTAGATTACATTAACATTTTGATGTGTGTTTGTCAAATAATTTCAATTACCATTTTTTACTGTGGCACAGTACAAACATTTTGGCAGGCAAAAAAGGTAAAACAGGTAAGAAATTAAACAGACACAAGTATCCCTCTATGTGCAATTTTGATGTGGAAACAAAAATACATTTACTGAGGTAGCCTCACATCTACAAATTATCAACCATATCATGATTACAGACATGACAACATACTTCTCCATGTTTTCTGAAGAACTGGAAAGTGTTTGAATCGGCTGCTTGTGTTCAGACCCTAGATAGAAAATGGAGACACAGTGGTAAGACATCTTTTTTTTTTTTTTTTTAAACAGTATAAATCAGACAGGAACGCAAGATGCTTCAACTCCCAATCATCTGTAAAATATTACTACTCAAGTTTTGCTAAGGATCAACTTTTTAGGTCAATTTAAAATCAGTACTGGTTGAATTAAATTCCTGTCTGTGACATATGGACCATATTCTTTTAATATGTCAGCACGCAATGCATGTGCTTTGTGACCCTGTGTGTTTAATTTTGAAAGCAGATTGGCGTACCCAAAACATTCAATACGTGTGCTTAGTACTGAATGTAATGGCTCAGAGACACATTAAACGATGGTTAAGTAATGAAGACATGAACAAAGGGCAAAATCGGGCAACTCAACACCACATGGTTCAATATATGTGTCGCAAAGTGTGGTCTCCCCTTTGTGGAGTCGATATTAAATCAGTGTTTTACTGAATCTCTTGATTTTAGTCGTCTCAGTTTTGAAGGGTTTAAAATGATATGTCGACATTCATTTTCCCTTCTTTCGAACCTTTGGACTCTAAAATAATTTACATATGCATACGGTTTATTCCGCTTAATTCGAAAAACATTGAAAAATCACAACTCAATTATTTAGTAAAAAACATAGTAAACTACCAAACTTTTTTTTTTTTTTAAAACCACTACAGTATAAATGTGCTATTTTTAGTTAAGACACTACCTTTACGGTTATGAGAGCAAAATGTTGTTAACCTTTATTCCTGCAGGAAATATATGTACTCTATTTCAGGCCATTTCATTTAGAACTAAATAAAATTGGCATGCACTGTTCAAAAACTTAAATTGTCCAGAGTTTACAGTCGGTGGTGTAGTCCTAAAATCTGAAAGTACCAGCTTGCCAATTAAAATATTGATTTTCCTAAAACAAATTATACAAATTCATGTTTTATTTGTACAGTGTACGTTGAACCTGAGGTAACACAGGTAATGCATGTGACTTTTAGGATACTCCCCTTTATCAGTGCTGCCAGATTGGCTTGGCACAGTTTTAAAACTGTGTTTAGGGCCAGTCGTAGAATGCACTTTCTTGCCGTCTTCTTTTTCAGCATTTTTACTAAATAGCTAGCCTTCTTAAAGTAGTACTGTAGAGTGTAATATAAGTTCCTAATGTTGTATTCATTGCATGACAAGGACGACTGACTGAAATCAGACAAGTGTGCGGGACAGTTGTCTGTGACTTCACTTTGAAACACTTAAAATACGCGCCGGTTATCAGACTCCGATTCGGAAAACGAACTGGAACGGATTTCTGGCTCGACTACACCACTGTTCATTGTGCAGCCAAATACTGCAGATTTAACTGGATATGCAGTCTTTTAATAAAGCAATCATCTCATTGCTCAGCTATGTTTTGTAGACCATATGCAAATATCCTACTAAACACATTTTACTACAAGATTTTAAAATTATTCTTATACCTACCTAAAAATAACTTATTTTTTATTTTTATACCCCCACCAAGAATTGCTCTACCCCTCAAACAGGTGGCCAATCTCCCTGAAGTCCTGGTTTTAGACTGTGTCCAAGGTCAGACACAGGCCAGATACACGACCACCGACCCTTCCCTGATCTGTGTTATACCTACATTTGGTGGGTGTCTGGTATTTAAATCAGACACCAAGTTGTTGTGAGTCTTTACCTCCAGTCTCTTGCTCTTTTGGCAGCTTCAGCTGTTTCAGTGAAGCAGAGTCTGCTTGGACAGCAGAACTTTCCGCACTGGAATCCACATGCAGAATGAAACCCTGACAGAAAAAGTTATAAGAATCACATCTGTATTCCCTTTACGATTTGCAGGGGCACACAATCGTCAGACTCATGGCTTAGGAGTGCTTTAGTAGACTTTTCAAATTGCTCAGCTTAGTATAATTTCAAAAAAGGTTCACAAATGAGATATCTGGCTTTCCTAATGTCCATGGACAAAAATTCAAATTTACATGTTTACATATTTAAAACCAGAAGTCCTGCACATAGCTACTAACTGGATGAAAAAATAACACATACACATACACACTTAAAAGATTCAGCTTAACAGCGTCTAAATAAAGCAGAGTTACTGTTGCTAGCTTTGTAAAAGCACCCTACCAGACGGCTCCTCCTCTTCTAGACAAATTAATAGGGGTAGCACTGTTATGCCTGAATAGAAGATTAGACCTTGTGACAGAGTAAAAATCCTGCCAGTGTGTGGGGGGGGTAATGTCGAGCTGTCAAGGAGGGTGTTAAATTCCTCCCTGACAGAATACATGTGAGAATGTGGCTAGAGTCTTAATTGAATGACCAATGGTTAATTAGGCTCCAGCCACATGGTACATAGGAGTTGAGAAATCCTTTGTCACAGGCCTATATAGAGAAACCCATCTGTTCTAGGAGAGCGCAGAAGTTTAATGGATTCTTTGAACACGTACCTGTTGTAGAAATCACTTTCAGTACCAAGGATTGCTGTCTTTGTAAAATTGTAAAGAGAAGCTAAAACTTAACTATTCCACATACCTCATTTGCGAGTTCTCTGGGTTCAATCTGTGAGACTGCTGCCTGCTCTGAACTCTTTGTAGCAGTTTGTTTAGGCTCATCAAGTTCGAAATCATCCGCTGAGTATTTTGCTCGAGGTTTAAAAGATATCGGTTCAAGTTTCCGCTTGTTGCTGCTATTGCCATTGGGCAGCGGTACTATCAAGACAGGCACTGGCTTTTTCACCTGGGTCTGTAACACCTTTACTCCCACAGTGGTGGGCTGAGAGGCAATGATGGCCGGTGTCATAGTCACTCTGGGTATTGGGACATTATCTGGACACGTCCTCTGTTTTGCCTGCTCCATTTTCATCTTCTTCATTCTTGTCCAGCTGAGCTGTTGCCGCATAACTTCAATTTTCCGCATTTGCTCAATTCTTGACAGTTTTTTTTTCTCCTTGCTTTTCAAAGGCACCACTACCTGACTCACGAAAAACTGTTTTTTTGGCTGCAGGGTTGGGGTTTCTGGCAGGTGTCCTGGTGGGCAAACTAGCTCAGGTAATGCCCCATCACTGCCTGGCTCCTCCGCAACCTCTGGCTCTGCTTGCTGTGGCCTGCTCTCCACCACCAGCTTGGCGTCTTCTTCCTTCCACACCTGCACTGTGTCAGATTCGATTTCCTCTGCTATCTCCTCACACAGTGCAAGTAAGTTGAGCTGTTTGGTGGGCTCAGGGAGTACAGCTATCTCTGCTGCTTGCCGAGCCCTTGCCTTGGTTTGAGGATTCATTTCACGCTTGCTAGAAGGGCCTGGGCTGGCTTTAGCGTTCTTCTTGATATTCCCTGTTTTAGATTTTTTAACTACAGGCACTCTCTTAGACAAGAAGGTCTTAGGATCCTTTTTATTTTTAACCTCCAGATGACTGGAGTTTTTCTTGTCATCCTGTTGCTCTGAAGTGGAGTCTGCGGAACCTTCTGCCTTGGGGCCCCTCTTAGTTTTTGGGGAATTTGAGTTTTCATTAACTTTCTGTTTCTGTGAAGTAAGAGGTGTAGATTCATTTTCTTTTTGCTCGGCTGAAGGAATGATGTACATCTCTAGATCTCCCTGTACCTCTGAAGTCTTTAAGTCTTCATTGCTTTTTTGAGCATCTAGAGGACTGTAGCAATCATTATTCAGCCTATCTAAAGTACTGGAGTCTGTCTTGCCTGCTCCCTGTGTCTGTATTGTCTTAGAAGTGCACTTAATTTTTTGTCCTTCTAAATCACTGGATTTCCTTGCATCATCTTTCTGCTGTACTAAAGGACTGAAGTCTGTTACACCCTCTCTCTGTACCGCTAAAGAACAATAATTCCTTTGAACTTTTTTCTGCACATCTGTTGTATAAGAGTTCCCCTTACTTAGCTCTGTTTTATAAATTGTAGATTCCTTGATCACTTTTAACAGTGCCATCAGTGGAGGAGAGGTCTTTTTAACTCCTCCCAGCTTCACCACTGAAGAAGCAGAACTTTTCTTAACTTCTTTTCCTGAGAGTTGATTCTGGCTGAAGTCCACTTCATCCTTTTTGTCCAGAGGTATTTTCTCAGATATGTCTGAAGTTGCTGCTTTATTGCTCTTTGGTCTGGGCGGGTCTTCTTGAATTCTGACCGAGCTATCTTGTTGTCCAGCTTTTTTAGATATTTTCCCAGAGGGTACAGTCTTCTTTGCCCCAGTCTCTGTCACCACATTTCCTCCTGGTTTTGAATCACTAGAAGAGATATCCTTTACAGGCTTTAATGATGATCCAGCTTTGTCAGATACAGACTTCCTGGCGTTCTTTGCACACTCGCTGTTTTCTCCGTATATAAGTTGGGTCTGGCTTTCTCCTGGCAACCGTTTAGGAAGCGAGTTTGGGACTGCAAGCTGTTTTTTCTTTGGAGCTTTAGAACTCGTTTTGGAGTTTTTCCCTTGAATAGGTAGGGCATTACTGTAGTTTGGTTTGCTTTCAGAAGTGTTTTCCTCTGCCTGTTTAACCCGAGAGGACTGTCTGATGGGTTTCTTGGTTACAAGGGCATTTGTGGTTTTCTTTACCTGATTCAGTGCAGATGATGGCTTTTTCTTGGCACGTCGGTTAGCCAAAGTACTTTTATGTGGAACTGTTCTCTTCTGAGGTTTGGTTGACTTAACTGAAGCCTGACGACTTCTACTGGATGCTGAGGCACTTTGCGATTGTTCTAGTTTTCTTTTCTTGGAATTAGATTCCAGTAAAACATTTTTTCTTTTCCGAGCTGGCATTCTGTAGATTTAATAAAAAATAAATATTAAAGTACCAATACTATAACAATAGAAAGACATCACAGGGATGGAAATATGATTCTCATTGCATAGCAGTTTGATCCATTACTGGTTTTGCTGTGAGTTTAATAAGACACACCTGAGCTTTTTACCTATACACTTTAGCTACTCAAAACTGTAATAAAACTTGGAATGGGTGAAACTGCTATGCAATTGGAGTCTTAGTTCCATCCCTGTATTAGCTTTAATTAACAACAAATATCTACTGTTTTAATTCTGAATCACATGTATTTAGCTACATTTGATATTCATAATTGTTTTGCAATGTGTTTTTTAAATCGATTTTACACACGTTTTGTCTAATTTGCAACACCCAATTTAAATGTCACCTAAATGTTTTATTTTCAAATATAACTTATTTCAATGTGAGAATTTTATTATAGCCTACAATGTCAGATGTGTACCAGTTTGTCGTTTTAGGTACACCCCAAAAACAGCTATATATAGATTACATAGTGCATGTGCAGCTTTGATCTGCAGAGTTACTATAAGATGCGTCATTGCGAATTGCATATGGCTAGTGTTTTAAATTTTAACAAAGTGGCTGCGTCACAATAGGAATACCCCGACCAGCAAATAGTAGTTGTACAGACACCTGTACTAATGAAAACCATGGCTGTGTGAACAGACACATGCACCACGTGCCACTGTCTGTGTTAAAAAAAGGACACCCATACCAGGTTAACTAGTTGGCACATTGTTTCAATTCTGAGGGAAACGGGAAGAAAAGAAAACACACACACACACACATCAAATAATCCCCCCCATCCACACACCGGAGAAGGACCCCGATTCAAATTCCTTAGTTCAAATACTTTTTTACATGTCACCGGGCACATGGTTATGAGAATAGTGTGGTTTCATGAACAGTAAAATAATGATAAAATAATTTTATAGTCTATTTATATACAGCTACTCACAGTAGAGCGACGCTAGTCTATAAAATGAACTCCAGTATGAGCAAAATACATTTGACGAACATATTACCGTAATATCCTTCCGGGCCCAACGGGCATTCTTCCAAAAATAACTCGTACTTACACAAAATATTATTATATTATAATAAATGGATGAAAGCTATATTTGCATCCTGAGCGATTCGAATAAAAACCATATACTGCTGTAGTGATGTCAAAATAGCATATTCGTCTAGAAGATTACGCTGGACTTTGATCCGTATTTAACTCGTGTGCTCCCCAAAATGTCTCGTGTTCAGTCACTCGACAACACCCACAATTCGTGGTTTTCAGGCACTTTTAACAAATCTGCCATTGTGAAGATTTACAATCAACCTCCACCAACGGCAGCACCAACCAAGCGAACGAGACAAATAATGTTTGACCTGGACAGCGACTAAAAAATGTAATAAAAAGCATACCCCATTGAAACACCTTTTCCTTAAAAATACGTTACTTTTTCCAGTTCAATATATACCCAGTTTAATTCACCGTTCCAGAATTATCAAAAAGAACATTATATTTTAGATTATTTAATATTGATTTAATTGACGTTATTATTATTCTAAATACACTTGCAAGTTCAACCTCAACAGGAAGTTATACGAAAATAATTCCATCTAGGGTTTCTGTGGCAGTTTATAAAGTACTCGGCCTAACGGTCTTGTAGTTTATGACGTCACATAGCCTCTAGATGTAATTATTTTCCTGTAACTCATTGAAACCCATCTATTATTATTCTACAGGGTACAGACGTGATTCTCTAAACCAATTATTGCACTAACCTCGTATTTCCCCCTTTTTGTACAGTCTTCAGAAATAAAATGCACGATTCACGAGTCCTCGAAATCTCCTCTGAAGTCCAGAGAATTAAAGTTTAAAATAACCCGTCTCATAATTATTATATTTTAAAGTAGCAGGGCGCAGAAATATTATAAATAATAATACGTTTCTAAATAAGATGCGTAAACACTGATTTGCAACCCATGCACATTTTTTTGTCTGCGAGTGTGATCTTGACAATTCCAATGCCCTTCAATTTTGAACTCCTTTATCGTGCAGCTTAGCAAAGGTTGATTAAATTACACTCGATACTTTAATTATTTACTGTCATTTTTTTTTGGTTCTCTGTCGCAGCTGTTTCTTTAACAGGCAGAAAGTTTTCTAGTACTTCCGGAACCAACAGGCCAGAACTCAAGAGGCGGAGTTTTGTATTAAAGGTATGAGGAATTAAAGGCTACGAGACACTTTGAAACATACCCTCCGACTAAAAGCTGTGAAATAGACTACAGACGGTGTTGTGAAATATCCTGCATCCCGAGTGATTTTTGCACCCCGCCCGCCCTTCGGGTCTCTTCGGAAAAACTCCGTGCTTTCTGCAGTCAATTATGTTGGATTGATATGGTGACATCTTATTGTTTATTTTCCTTTATAATAGTCAATTAGATATATCTAATATATGTATATTATTGCAGTTTTTGATATTATGCAATATTGTTTCTCAAGAAAATATCTAAAAATATTTTATACAATAACCCCTGAGTTAACTCTTGGTGGAAGCACCTTTGGCAGCAATTACAGCTGTGTCTGTTGGGATAGGTCTCTACCAACTTTGCACTCCTAGATTTGGCAATATTTGACCATTCTTTTTTACAAAACTGTTCAAGCTCTGTCAAGTTCCTTGGGAGGCATTGATGGACAGCAATCTTCAAGTCATGCCACAAATTTTCGATTTAGGTTGGGTCTCTGACTCGGCCACTCAAGGACATTTACCTTTTTGTTCCTTAGCCACTCCAGTGCAGCTTTGGCTGTGTTCTTTGGGTGATGCACTGTGTTGGGTTTGCACCAAACATAATGCTTTGCATTTAGGCCAAAAAGTTTCATTTTAGTTTCGTCAGACCACTAAACCTTTTGCCACATGGCTACAGAATCTCCTGAGTGTTTTTTTGCATACTTCAAATGGGACTCAAGGTGGGCTTTCTTGAGTAATGGCTTCCTTCTTACCACCCTACCATACAGGCCAGATTTGTGGAGTGCTTGGGTTATTGTTATCACATGCACACTTTGACCAGTCTTGGCCATAAAAACCTGTAGCTCTTGCAAAGTTGCCGTTGGCCTTGGTAGAAACTACAACAGGAACTGCTGAATTTATCCTGAAATCATGTGAATCACTACAATTTAACACAGGTCACTTGACTTTGTGTGTGATTTTGAAGGCGATTGGTTACACCTGAGCTAATTTAGACTGCTGGTACAAGGGGGGTGGACACTTATGCAACCAAGCTATTTCAGGTTTTATTTTTAATAATTTTTTTTACAAATTTCTAAATATTTTTTTCACTTGGAAGTTGTGGGGTAGGGTGTGTAGATAAATGAAAAAAAAAAAGTATTTTAATTCCAGACCATAAGGCAACAAAGGGTGAACATTTTGAAAGGGGGCGTAGACTTTCTACAGGAACTTTATATAAAAAATGTAAAATAAGATACTGCATATAAACGTCTTAAGTATGTAAAAAACGATTTGTAGTTACGTAATGTGTGTCCTAAAATATTGTCTTGAGAAAGAATATTGTGTAATATCAAAAACTAAAAGACGCATATCAGATTTATCTACTACGACTATTATAAAATAAAACAAATAATACAATGTCATCATAACAATCCAACTTATTATATTCTATAAAATAAAACAAATGATACAATGTCAGCATAACAATCCAACTTATTATATTCTGATGTAAAAAATGACTGTTTTTGTATTCTTCTTGCCTTGTTAAATGCTATCTACTCTCTCGCCTTCCTCCCCTTCCTGCTTCAAAATGCCATGCACAATCACAGCAGCCATAGCCTCTCGGTTTGTATCCAATCACATCAGTCTATCAGTTGAAAGCGCACACTGGGCGGGGTGTGCAGAAAGTCCACGGGATGCGGAATATTTCCAAACATATGTCTGATAATGAAAAGGTTTAAACAGGCCTGCCAACTGTTCCCATATTTGCTGGGCCTTTCCTGTTTTTTTGACATTTTTTCCAGACAACTCCTGGGATAGATTTTATCCTGTATTTTCCTAAAAGCTCTGCAGTTAAATCCCTTTATGTCCCTTATATATATATATATATATATATATATGTATGTATATATATATATATATATATATATATATATATCTATATAAGGTATAATATATAGAATATGATATATATATATCACAATAATTAATATATATATGCACAAATTTCAAGATTCTTGAAAAACAACATATTCTCACATAATCAGAAGCAACTTTGGAAAAATCATATTTTCTGTAAAGTGTAGATTGACTGATAACATGTGTTTATATACAGCAGTATTGTATTCATTTAAAACAGAAGATAGTTGACAATGACTTTACTGCTATTAATGATCTGATTCAATGCATCTCCGGTCAGTCGCCCTCGAAACTGAAGGTTCGTGGATTTTGATGCTGTTTAGCAGGAATGTTGGTGCCAGAGGTATAAGATTTCCTCAAGTTTCACGTCTCTAGGTGAAACAGTTTTTATGTGAGAGGCCACCAAATTGCTTCCAGATCATTTTTTCATTTAGTTTCATGGATGATAAATTTAGGAATGACTGGAAAAGAAAAACAACTTGCTCACCTTGTGCTTTTAATAATGTAATAATGTTGGCTCAGCACGTGATGTGAATGGTTATGATTCATACACATAATGGAAAGACTGATGTGATGAGGTAAGTTCACATACTTGGCAAAACTTGCAACATTATTGCAGTCTATATTGACTCAGTTGATGACCATCTTGAGCACTGTTGGCACTCTGGCAACTTGTAGGCTCTTCCTGATGCCCTGGTGGGGATCACCAACAGGAGGATTTGGTCTCGCTCCACAATCAAGATGTCTGGATGCTGTGGGAATGAAAAACTTTGTGCTGGTCCAGCAGGATGCAAAAACTTGACTCTGACCTCATCACTTTCTGGCAGACGTCCTTCAACAAAAGCCAGCCCCATTTGCCATTGTACTCGCAGGCAACATAGTTTGCAATATCTTCCAAAAAATTGTTTCAGTTCTTGTACAGCAAACCAACGCCACCCGAGAGGTAAAACAGATATTTCACTTCAATCTTTGTTTTTAGATCTGCATGGAACCTCTTTACAAATATTCCAACATCCCTGCCAAACAATATCAAAATTGGAAGAGGTCAGGTCAGAACCCTTCCTGAAGTGATTGATTTGACGTGGACTGACGACACATGTGCAGTGTAACGAATAACGTTACCACATTGTTGTGTATTTTGGATTTTTTAATATATATATATTTTTATGATGGACTTATTTTAATTTAGATTTTTTTTTCTTGTTATATAAAGTATTTGGCATAGCTTGTCCTTTAATGACAAGGTCAATATGCAGTACCAAACTCAGCCTTTAGGTTTGTTGTGTGATGAAAGTAACAACACAAAATCAACTACAGTGGATCTGTTTACAAAGTATTGGCTGCTGCCAAATCAGTACAATAAGAATTACAGTGCAATAAGAACCATAGATGCCAAGAGAGCATGTCATGATTGTTTTTCTGTTTTGATATTTTTCCTTTTAAAAGCAATTAAAAGGAATATCGTATCACAGTCTATCATTTTTTTTCAATGTTAACAAGTATTAAAAAATAAAATAAAATAAATAAATTATATCAAGGCCTTCTTCAGCTGTGTAGAAATAAAAGTAAACACAGTGAAGTAAAGTTGTTGTTTTTCAAGAATCCTGTGGAAAATAAATAATTATTATTATTTATTTTTTTTAATAACAGGGAGGTTCTGTTTAGTATAGAAGGAGGGAGGGGTTCAGCTGTTTCTATTGGGAATGGGGGTGTTGTTAATTTGTTAATATTAGTATTGATCGATATATGCAACACTGGAGCACTCCTGTCTTGGAGAGAGAGAGAGAGAGAGAGAGAGAGAGAGAGAGAGAGAGAGAGAGAGAGAGAGAGAGAGAGAGAGAGAGAGAAAGGCTAGAACTATAGCTTAAAGTTTCCATTGTCAAACAATAACCATATGTTCACTGATGTATGCTGTACATTGACTAATATTACCACAGATTTGTTTGGAAGAAGGATCTGACTCAGTTGTGCTTAAACTGAGCAAGTAAAACTGACATTCTAATACAGTGCTCAGTTTGCTACCTTCACATTTATGTTTTCACCAGCAGATGGCTCTTTTGTCAAGCAGACTACATTAAGCTTTATAATTGTCCTGTTGATTTTTTTTTTTTTTAAGTTGAACTGTTAAAAAGAATTGGCTTCCCTGTGTTTTATCCATTGATTTTTTTCTGTTGAACATCCAAGTCCACATGAATCATTCACTGAAAAGCTAACTAACTTGTTTGTTAAACACGCTGCGTCACCATCTTCCCCACCTGCGAACTTGCTTACCTCCCCAGTACCTAGTTTATATTGCAGTTAAACTACCTGGAACTTTTCACCTGTCAGTCATTAGGGGAAGTACAGGAAAGAAGGTATTAAATGGCAAAGGACAATTTGGCTCTCCAGGTTAAATTACCTTAGGTTCCGTAGTGCAAGACTCCTGAAGAAACACAAATTAACAAAAATCATAAAAACACAGAAACATAAAGAAAAAGCTGCATGTATGACAAAGGGAGTCACCTATAATTCTCATTTGGACCCTTCTGTACGGAGTTGCATCGGTGCCGTGTACAAATTTAAAATGTATAAGTTGGTAAGCCAGGTTCTTGGAGAACATAAAAATATTCTCCCAGATATGTTCCCAAGATGGAGCAAAATTATAACAGTGCAATTCCCTTGTCCATATACTATTAATCAGTAAGAGATCTATGTTATGAGTAAACAAAATGATTATACAATAAGGATACTAACCTCATTGTTAGGGTTAATCTGGGGAAAGATCTTCAAGACAAAGCAGCGTCCCTCTAAACACCATACGCCTTAAGGGCTGAGTGAAACCTGAGGTACAGAAAAAAAGAAAAGCTGGGGAGCTGGTAGGTTTCCTGAGGGTCTTGGAATGTGCGCAGATCAAACATATCATGCAGAATATGATATAATATATTTTTGTTATTAGCCTTTCTCCAGACATCCAATATATTGGCAATGATATGACCCATATGCAGAGAAACCATGCGTTGCTTAAGGCCAGAGAAGGGGAGATCTTGTAATCTATGAGGATTTGCTATGTTGACCTCAATAAACCACCAAGAGTCCAGCGAATCTACAGCCACAGCCAGAAGTTTTGCAATTATGTAATTCAATATGTTAGTGTAACATTATTCAGCAGATTCATTCGACTTTATGTAGCAAAGTTTGTTAATTCTGTAGTGTGATGCAAAACTTTTGGCTATATCTGTAGTAGCTTGCAGCTTTGGGTTTAAAAAGCTACCAAGATCCACCCTGACTCATGATGTTCAACTTGACACATCCTGTTTCCAAGGTTACCACCCAGAAGGAAACCTTTACATGTAAAGCACAGGTAAACAGTATTTTTATAAAATTATCTTAACCTACCCAATGGAACAAAAATTGTGCAGTGTGAATTAGCAACAATAGCAGTGATTGTAGTACTAGATTCTAGCTAGGGTTATATAATGTATTCCTTTCAGAGAGTGCATCTCTATCTTTGCATTGGCTTTAGAACGTAGGCCTTAATGTTGAATAACAAGAAACTCAGAAAGTTAATTTAAGCATTGAAAGGTGTGGCTAATTTATTGTTTTTTTTAATTGTTTTTATTAATTTCAGTTTTCTTTTTGGAAAGGACTTGGTAAATGTGTCCAAAGACACACACACACACACACACACATACACATACAAATAATAAATATAAATGCAACAACTGCAACATTAATAGAGGGTTATTTTTTGTTTATTAGATATAGGATAGAACTTACATTAAAATATTTTAATCTTACTGCAGCATAAACATGTTAAATATTAGTTAAATTATTATTTTATAATAAATATTACTAGCAGCAGTATAAAATATGAGCCTCTAATTGTGCTACTCTCTACAATATGACTTTGTTTAAATGCAGAGTTGAAGACAAACAGTTATACTGCCATAACACAGAGTACTTCATGCTACAGGAAACCAGAACAGAATTTAATTGAGAGAACTTTACGTTAAGTGCTTTTTAAAAAGGAATTACACTTAAAATAGTGCAATTTCACATTCCTTTACCAGCATTCAAAAACAGCATTTTTTTTCATACACAGTAAATGTTACTTATTCCTATTTGCTGAATGATGAGTGAAAATTGTATTTCCAGCATGCAGTATCGTGACATTTAACAATAAACAGATTATACTGGCTTTGTGTTGTTTTTTAGGACACCTTAGAAAATATTTTCTGTAAAAAAAAAAAAAAAATATTACAATGAAAACAAATCCTGTATGTGCAATAGACTGATATCCCTGAGGACTAATGGCTTCTGTTAATTAAAATAATTAAAATAACTGTAGAATATAAAATCAGAGGTAATAATAGTAATATAGTTTGTGGTATATGGTACTTTATAATTTTATTTTTTTTTTTTAACTTAAAAGAAGTGTGATCACCCAAAATGCAGATTTTTCCAGTCACTTCAAGGATTGTGTTGACACGATTGAGGCGTTGCAAAAAATCTAGACAAGTTATAAGTAGCTGTTAACTTGTTTTCTTACCCATGGTATTAACACTATACAGAAATTACTTTGTGCATTGAAACTGATGTGCCTTTTGCAGAGGATTTTTTTTTTTTGCTTGCTTGGTTGTGAAATGCTAGAGGTTTTCAAGTTCATTTCCTTGCTCAATCACAGCCTGCATGAACTGCTTGAAGACTCTGTCCATATAAGTGCTGCATCGAGGCCAGATTCCTTCAAGGAAGCCGATGTGACCCCCATGGGAAGTAATCAGGAGCGCAAGGTTCGGGTTCCGTTTCGCAGCTTCCACAGGAATGGCTAAAACAGGGAAAAGGTAAGTAGCCATGTTGACATACTGACTACTGACATACGAGTTCTTTTTGAAACAATAAATATCTGAGTAAGGTTTATTTTTGCACCATTTTTTGGAAATACAAAACACATCTACATAAAACGTTTGCAATTATACTGCCAGGGGGAACCTTTTTTTTTTTTTTTTTTTTTTTTTTTTTTTTTTTTTTTTTTTTTTGCAGATCTCAGAGATGAATACAATCTACTAACCCAGTCCGCCAATTTTTTAAATTCATATTTGGGATACCCAATCCAAGAAACTGGCCCTTTTAATAAAGATACCACCATGCAATTTGATTCCCATTGTGTATACAATACTGTGTTAATGCTACTTGTATATGCATCGTTCTAAAGGTACTGCACACATGGGTATACTAGGCAGTTTACAAAAGGAGAATGTTTGCTGATCTTATGAAATCGACTTTGGCATACTTTGCCAACAGTCATGGCAAATCACCATGTGATGGGGTCAGTGATACTACGAGGAACATCTTGGTATAAAAACAATCCTTCAGCATCCTTAGGTCAAACAAATGGCCATCTCCTTAAAAAAACGGTTCTGTCAAACGAACAACATAAACTTTTGTTTCATTAATAAAGGCTGAGATGAGAAGTTTTCTTATACAAGAAGTATTCTTCAGGAGCGATTTGCACAACCACAAGTGTTACTGTAAATTCAGCTTACAATATTAGTTTATTGTATTAAACATATCCACCACTGCAACTAAGATCATGAGTGAAGACACACTGCATAACCTCATTGCTGACTTCCTTGGAGGCTTGCCATTCAAATCTCAGCTCTCCACAAACTTATTATATATGTGCTCTATGTCTATAACTGATACAGGTATCAGCATGTTGGAAGAGACAGAGACGCGTGACTGCTGCCAATCTTCCAAGAAATCCCTGGGATAAGTTCAAACAATGTGGAGGAAATTCCAAGATGCTGAACAAGCAAAATGAAAAGGCTGTATATAGAATTAAATGCATTTGAGAAACAAAATCACTTGTAGAAAATAATTACTGCTGGTAACATCTGGAGGCCTATAACTCAGTCAACATAAAACGAGGAAAAGTATTGTCATGCTGTCACATGACCTTTCACACATATCTGTGTGCTGTTTCAGGGGCGTGACTGTTTGCACATCTACCACCTGACCTTTCACACATATCTGTGTGCTGTTTCAGGGGCGTGACTGCACATCTACTAATTATTTGCTCCAATACCATCTACATACTTGCTACACAGTACAGACCATATTTAATGGCAACATCTTTATAGTTATAGGCCAATTACTGCAGGGGCCAGGTTCTTGTAAAGGGCATTGCAAGTCAAATTTGAGTTATGAACTTGTAAAGCATTGTATGTACTGAACAAACACGTTGTCAGGGATTCATCATATCTTGATTGCTGAATACTGTCATCTGAAGTATGTGTCATGTCATCAAATTCTGAGTCAATGCTTGCATTCTTGAAGAAATTTGGATGATTGGACATGGAAAGGCTGTCTTTTTTTTTTAATCTAATTACTTCCTTGTGCTGTATTTTTTTATAGCAGTCTTTTTTTCATTTTAAACACATTCTAACCTTTGTTTTGCTGAAATGAAATTGCACAGAGTTTGCAAAGACAGAACTATAAGACAATAAGGTTTTTTTTTTTTTTTTTTTTTTTTATCTATGCTTGCTGAGCAAATCTAGTTAATAAAGTTTTGGAACTAAAGAAGCAATCACATTACTTAAAACAACACAACTCTGTTTCAAAAGAAAAACAGAATTACAGTATGCTTTTGAAACTGATGTACATTTATTAAAATCAGCTTTGGGTTTTGATAATAACCCTCTACGTGAGGAGACAAAAGGTTTGGCTAATCAAGGTTCAGGCATTAGCTTTGTTAATTGTTAGCTACTATTAATACAATAGACGTATTGTTTTGGTTGTGCTGTGCCAATGGGCCTTTACTTAGATACAGTGGTTCTGTTTATAACTATTAGCTGCCTTTCTGTAACAACTTACCATGGCCTGGAGAGAAGACATCATCCATAGCATTTAAGCACAGCACAGGAATCTGGACAGACTTCAGCTTGTGACAGGGACTGGCAGCTTTGTAGTATTCTTCATTTGTAGCATACCCAAACATGATGGACGTAAACCGCTCATCAAATTCCCGGATGGTTTTGGCCTACAATAAAAAACTTGAATCAATAAGTCATATAATACAGCGCAAGAATACAACAACTTACAGCAGACAACATATCAGGATTACCTTCATTACATGGTCAATATCGAAAAGCTTCTCAAGAATTTGCCTGTGTCTGAAATAAAATACAAAAATATATAGGTATACAGCATAGTTGAACAATTTAACACAGTTATAAAAGATATAGGTCTCTAAATGAAGAATGTTTTGTTTAGGTTTGTAAACACTGGGCTATTTTGTTGAGCTAAATGAAAAGGGAAACATACATTATAACAGTTAAAATTATTTCAACTGTATTATTTCAAAACCAGAAAGAAATAACTACTCCTAGCAACAAATCTGCAGATTACATTTCAATTATGACACTTTTTGTCTTTATAAAAACTACCAAACAAGAAAACCTATGGTAACTGTTTGCAATTGTTCAATACTAACACTGCATAAAAAAAAAAAAAAAAAAACACTGGTTAAAAGCAGCTACAAACAAATCAAGGTAGGTCCCATAATCCTAGTGTAAATTGTTTTATTTCTCTGTGCCTTTTGCTCTTCCTTCAATACAGGGCCCCATGTGTCAACTGAAGCCAAGCGCAAGTTCTCCTTAAACAGCCATGTGCCAGTACTTTATAAGACAGGCAGTGATTGTAATAAGAGTTAATGTGGGAAAGAAAAAATATCCAAACTGTCTGCTACTGTCTAGAAACTAGACAGCATGGAATTCCTGTTAACTAATCAGATCAACGGCACCATAAATGTGCTTGAAACACTTACTGGCTAACAAGGTAGCATATTTGATAAATAGGATTGGCTTAGGTTTAGGTTTTTTATTAAGCATAAAGCTGCCTTGCTCATCCAGCCCTTTTCACAGTTCATGCTGAATCCTGCAAGTATCCTTACAAACTAGGCTCTTGAATTATTTTATTGCAGGACCATGTCCCAGTATGAATAACATTTACAAATACAAAATTAATGGGCAACACGATAGCTTCATGCTGACCTCACAACTGGAATTGTCAAGTATCAGGACTGGGCTTCACTTGGCTAAGCTATTAGACTTATGTTTGACTGGTCCTGTAAAGGGGGAAGTGATAGACCTTGGAAAACCAGTCATAAAACACTAAACACAGAAACTGCCTCATGCTGCTGCAGAGTGTTTTAGTTTTACTAACCTGTTGACTGAAGCCTTCAAACAGCTGGTGAGGTAAGAATTGAAGAGGAACCGGTTGAGTGGTTTCTCCAGCGAAGCTGCGCACTCAAACACATCCCACCCAGCCGAGAACACAGCAGCTGCTCTCAGAGAGGTCTCCCTGCCTGCCCGGCACAGGTAGTTTGCCAGCATCATTCTGCAGAAAGCACAGCGGCCCCATTATCTGTTTTATTGTCACTGATCAAGTGGTTTCAGCAGCAGTGCAGTTGCCACACAGCTAATCGCACACAAAGGTGGCAGGGTAGCTAAATCCACAGTGGTGCCAGCAAATGGTGCCAGACAGGAGGGCGGGGACTACCTGGCAAGACAGTGGCAGCTGGAGAAACCAGACGCTCCAATATCCTCTCTCAGCTTGTGCCTCAATTTATTCCCCACATATCACATATGCCACTCAGACCGACTGGCAGATTCTGGATGTGCACAGAAAAGCACTAAACTAGGCTGTGTAAATCTGGGAAATAGATACATTTACAAGTGTATCTCTATATAGCAAGAGTGGAAGTTTGGCTCTGTATACAGTAATTAGATAAAGACTGACTTGCTCCAAATGCATTATGTTCAAACACTTACAAAGTAAGTAAACTTAGCACTAACTCACTTATATAAAAAGTTATCACAGGTTTTATACTTACACTTGGCAGGAAAATCACAAACAAGACAGCATCTGGTAACAGACATTATTAGATCTATAGGTTTTTTTAAAATTATTTTTACCATTGCCATTTATATAAATGTCTAGGATGTCTTTCTGGCATGAAATAAAAAATCTCCATGAGAGCGGCACGACAAGCACAACAAATAATAAGAACAGGATACAACTGAGATACCCACCCTCCCATCGAGACGCCTGCTGCCAGCAACGGAGCTGCTGAGTGTGTGCTCTGGATGTGATCGATGACAGTCTCCAGATCCTCTGTGTTGGCGGCACAGTATGTCCTTGGTGTCTGAAAGCAGCCATATGAGAATGCACATTAAAAAAAAGACATGGGATAAGCATTTTACCACTCATAAGTCAAGGAGAAAAAACAAATAGAATGACGGTAACAGAGATGTAAATCCTGCTGATGGAAGCTTTTTAAACCCACACACACACACACGCAGCCAGAAGAATCAATTTGATTACAGTATATGTTTCATTCCCATTTGCAGCTGCATGCTTTAAGGTATAGATTAATTTCAAGTGCTTTTTACCTAGCGCTTTTTAAACTAGAAGCATTCACCTAAATGCTTGAAATGCAAAAGTAGATTTTAGATCAGCATGTTGTAATGTTTACGAGTTCTTATGTCTCAGCTATCTGATGAATACCCTGCTTCCAAGCATTTTTTGTAGCTACACTGTAAACCCACCTGAATAACTGATGAATAGATGTGAAGGTGCTGAATTAGTTAAATTAATGGTCATATGCACATGCTGTTGTAGTCGATTTGGTTAACCTGTTGAAGAGTAAGTAGTGGGGTTCTGTAAAATATAGCGTTATAAATTGCCATGTGTTGCTCCAACTGTTTAAATCTTTCCATTGTTAACATCCTGACAGCTTTTTAAATTTATAACTTAAAGTCTGTTTAAGATTAAAAACAAAATTCCAAAAAACATAAGTGCTCTGACTTTTCTGTTCTGTACACATCATGGTTCATTATTGCTGTGTTACCTGTTTGACAATGTGGACAATAATCCTTGAATGATCAGTTTTGAAACAGACTTTAAAGTTGTAGCAACACATGGAGACGTGTAACGCTATATTTTTCTGAACCCCACTACTTATTCTTAAGGTGTCATGCAATGTGGGGTTGAAAAGGTTTCAAATTGAGGCATTGTCTGCAACACTTTGCATGTTAAAGAAACGTGTTTGACTTTAACACTGAAAAACAATGCATCTGGTTGTTAGCAGGGAACAAACAATGTATTCAGCTTTCTGGACCAACAACATTAAGCATTCACGGCTGCTGTTCCCAGAAAATGCTTAAAACAAGAGACTCTTTCACTTGCTGAATGGGAACATCATCACTAACGCCTTTTGTTTGCTGCTTTGTAGATCTCCATGAATGTGCAGAAACTGTTATCATAACCCTGGTTTCCTGGAATAGAAATGTAACCATTACTGTATGGGTATTTACCTCCTAAAGACCCCAATCCAGAACGTGATATGCCAAAGCTGCTCTCAGAGCCAATGACGCAATCATGGCCTGCCCCAAAGGCAAAAAAGGACTGCAGATTTTTCATTCAAGCCTGTTGCAATCCTAGACGTAGCGACCTTGAGGGTTAATGGTCACATTTATATTTCACGGAACCAGACAGTAGCCGGTCTGAGCAGTAGTAAGCACCCAGATGTCCGTGGTACTTTGACAGCAATACTTCAGATGGCTCCCTGGAGTAAACTCCTAGGGCTGCTGCTCGGCTTGTGGCTTGGCCTGCAACGTCTTGTCCACCGCGGGACTAAACATATGACCTGGAGTAATCAGGCTGTCTAACATTGGAGCCATCTCCCTGTCAGACGTGTGCCTGGGAAAGCCAAGGCTGTCTACGTGCAGGTACCAGCGCAGCCAGGTTCCTACCCACATCCTGCCTGTTGAGCTTGGAGATACGGAGCAGGTTCTTGCTAACCAGGCGCAGCTCATCCAATTGTTGTGGTGTGGGCCTGTGGTCCTCAGAAAGGGACCTCAGCAAATGATACCGGTAGGCTACCAGGATGCTATTATAATTGCCCAGCCTTGTGGTGAAAATTAGGCGCCTGGACCAAGGCGGCAATAGAAGCCTCCACCACTGAAAAATGGACCAGGCCCTGTTTCTCCGCATCATGTACCCTATACAGGGCATCAATCAACCAGGAAACAGCAGGAGCTGTTGCTGGATGATCCCAGGAAGACTGGATTTCAACAAGAAAATCTGGGCGCACCGAGGGGGACACGGGAGGAACGTTAGGCTCATCAAAGATGGTCTGCCTTGTTGCAAGAGGGTCACTTGCAAAATTGACCCTCTTGATCAGCAGTAGAAGCTCTGCTGACATGGAGAGCTTAACTGCAGGGGATGCACTGTCAGACTCCACGTCCTCAGTCGGAAATGCCAGCTCCTGTTCGCCGACCTCCACAGCCTGTGGCCACTCTGTGCTCGTAGCCCCCTGGGGCCCCAAAGGGACAGGCAGGGCAGGCAGTGCTGAACGTTCCCGCAGTAATTCCGCGAGAACAGTTCTTTGGTGGGAAACAGCTGCCCAGAGCTTTTCCAGTTGCTCCAAGTCTGCTGATTTCTTGAAGCAGAGGAGGATGGGGAAGACAGCCTTCTACTAGGCTTCAGTGAGGACAGCCTTCTACCTTGCTACTTTCCCAGGGGCACTGTCCACTCTCCCTTGGCACAACACCATGGGGTGATGACGCAGCCATCGCGCCAATAGAGGGTGATGGGGAAGAGTGCTGAGCAGGAGTAAGGGACACAGAGTGCTCCGTAGAGCTGCAGGATAGCAGCTTCTCAAGCAAGTGCTTGGAGAAAGGTGCGCAAAACTTGCAGAAGCTGCGATTACCTAGTGATCTGGCCCCAGACAGGAAGAGCATCTGCCATACTTGTCCTCATTAGGCAGACTGGCCTTGTATGTCTCCCAGGGATAAAACCCAGTCATGATGCAAGAAGCAACAGTTGTACAGTTTCTGCCTCAATCTGCTTATAGATGACCAGGCGAGTCAAGACCCGAGAGGGACCTTTTTGGTACCAGACCGGTGACTTGAGCCCCAGTCGGTAGTGGACTGGAACTGGATCGGTACTTGGAAGGTATCGGGTTGGTTCTGTACCGGCTTGCTGTATTTAACATTGGGTCGGTACTGGTTCAGGGCTGGTGTGGTACTGGTACAGAACCTGGTTGACACCAGGCTGGTTCAGTGGGTTTTACATCATGTAGGACTGGGTCGGTACCTGTTTGGTGACAGTAGAATTGTGTTGGTACTTGGTACCTGGAAGGTATCAGGTTGGTTCTGTACAGATTTGGTTACTTTAGCACCAAGTTGGTTCGGTACCGGGTCAGTACAGTACAGTACAGAGTCAGAGATCGGCTGTTACTGGGTCGGTTCGCTACCGGTTGACTTTAGAACCAAGTTGGTTCGGTCCGGACGGGAGCACAGTGGGTCGGTGACCTCGGTACTGCTACGGTTTGCAGTCACCGTGGGTGGCAAGGCACAGAGATGACCACCTGTACAAGCCACTGGCAGAACCACTCAGTTAGTACCACACACGAGACTGAGGGAAGCCTGCTTGTTATAATGGTACTAATAGCCTTCATAATGGTGATGCTAAAATTGTCACCAAAATGGCAGCAAGATACTGTGGAAGAGATTGCAAGCAATCACAACTGAAGCAAGTATTTTGGTCCTGTGCAGTGCTGCTGAGCCCAGCAGCTGCTCTTGCTGCATGTGTGCTACAGCACCACGATGGAGACAGGCTTGCAAGTAGTCTCTGTAAAAAAAACGTTCAACAAATACAGTAATTTTAACACTTACATAAAATGTTTCATATTTTTAGCCAAACCTAAAATGAGAAATAAATAACTCCAGCCGGAGCAATTGCAGCTTGGGGGAGAGCACAAAGTCAGCCGACTTATTTTGCTGGATCCTTGGGAAGGAGCCTCTCTAGGCTTCACATGGGGCACAAGGCCTCAGTGGGACTAACAACCAACAGGCTGTAGTGCACAAAATTTGCGTAATTAGTAAAAACTATTACATCGATTATTTCACTATCACATAATTTGTGTAAAAACACAATAAATTAGAACTATACTGCAGACAGAAGTAACAAGTACTTATCTGAACAAGACTCTCCGGTCATGTCAGTCTTGAAAAGAAAAATGGCGATGTGATCTGTGAGCGCAGTCCTTTTCTGCCCTCGGGGGCAGGCCATGACTGAGTCACTGGCTCAGAGAGCAGCTTTGGCATAACATAATCAGGATTTGGGTCTTTAGGAGGTAAATACCTGTATGGTAATGGTTACATTTTGTACTGGAAATGGAACAGAGTGCTAAGATGTAAAGCATTGGCACAGTGCTCTCATTGAAACAATTCAGTGAGTAAAGGGAAAACATTAGGCACCCATTTATTTACCCATTCCTATCCAACCCCAGTACATTGTGTTTGCAATGGCTGCACGGTAAACACACGGTACGTTTACAAAGTCAAAAACATAAAGCAAGCACAGTACACTGTAAATGTACTACCGGATACAGTGCTGATATGGATTTGATTATTAAGCAGTGTCCAAAAATGAACAAAAAAATAAATAAACAATATTATTTTGAATCTCGAGTTTCCCAATAATTAGTGATGGATACAGTTTCAGTTATGGGAAATTACACTTATTAAAATGATATCACTGGCTCACAGCAATTTAATTATAAATTGATAAATGAGCTTTTAAAGTTGCAATGGTAGTTATTTCTTCATGTGCTCAGATAGCAATATACCCTATGCAAGGACAAGATTGACCACTTAATATAAAGGCGTTTTTTTTTTTTGTTTGTTTGTTTGCACTATTCCAACTGGCATCTAGAGTTCACTGTACAGAACAGTAAAATACCAAGACAGCCTCCTGCAAACAACATTCCTGTTTTGCTGCATATGGTTGTGGCTGTTTAACACTTTTGTACTGAATGCCTGCATGTGTATATTGAAAATGTTTTCTCTTTAAAAAGAGACGAGAGAATGAATTGACAACAGTTGACAGGTGTTTAAGGTAACTGGGAGAAGACTACCTGTGTGTAGCAGAGAAAAACTAGCTACTGAAAACTGTTACCACAACATTTATCTGTATAGAGGGAGAGACTATGAAATATTTTAGTTAGGAATAAAAAACAGTCGTTTGATTTAGAAAACCTACTACTTCCAAATGCAGTTTAAAAAATTATGCCTCAGAGATACATGTCATTGTTTTTAATTGTCAACTCAACCTGCCAGTAGTGATAACAGCAGGGTGCAGTGGGTGTGTGAAGACCTGGAATCCCAATAAAAGTTAATTGCAGACAGATTCAACTTGTCATAACATGTGTGGTATGTCTACTAAAAATCGCAGTGGAAAAGTAATTGTCCTGAGTAACTAAATTGGACAGGATAGGACAGTCAAAAAACTGTTTTGTTTTTTGTTTTTTTCGAGGTCATGCAAGTTATTTGTTCAATGAAGACTCAAGAGTCCACTTACAAGAATGCTGCTTTTATGTTTTTGCAAAAACAGCAGGATTTCGGACCATGGTACATTAAATTACTAAGTATTTCATGGGTACTACTGTGTGTCCAAACACTGCTGTATCAGCAGCTTTTTTTTGCAGATCTTATTGGATGGATTATATACTTTCAATTTAACACTGTTAGTATTACTATTACAGAATAATTTTACATTGAGCATTCTTGGGGTGCAAACTCGGCACAGTTCTTTCATTTGCTGCGTTAGTGAAATCAGAATTAGTTTAAGCACGCACATAAGGACAAAACTAGCAATTTATACTACATTGGACCCTGGGGTGTTATCACACTATCTAGCAGAAGGGTGTTAAATAGAAAGTATTTCAAACTCACCAAGAACTGTAACAGTGGTCAAGGAAATTAAATGTTTCAAACAACAAACAAACGTTAGGGGGGTTTATTCAACTGCTCTAAATAGTGTTGGCGCCAAATGCTGCTGTACACTGTGGTTTGAATCATTAAAAGAAAGACCCTTTGTGAAAACCAACATATTTAACGGTGCCTGCAATTGTCATTTTTGTTTCAAGTCTGGTTTGTCTTTAAATATTAGTAACATTTCAATATTGAAATATGTAAACTATGGCATATAGTAGAAATGCCAGGACGAAAAGGGTATTGGACCTGACAAAGAACTACATTACAAGACCAGAAGCTCACAAGAGCAAAACTGCTTCATATACATATTTTTGAAACACTATTTCTTTCACCTATGTGCTGGCAGCTATCTGGCCATGGTACTGCATCTAAGTTATTGAATTCCAGTCTTGCCACTAGACCATAAATGTTGTATTTTCTTACCAAAAGCCTCTCTCCAGTCGCTCCTCTGTTATTAAAAACAACACACCTGAAAAAAAAACACAGAAACCTCTTTATTTATTTAAAAAAAATCTGAATGTAACAGTATGGCAGGCAGTGGTAATTAAAGGTTAAACAAAAAGGACCAGGAACAAAGCCTGTCTGCTGTTAAGAACCTGAGGAAGGACTGGAGGGAGTTCAGAAAACTGGGCAAGTAACAGGTTAAAAATGTGCTCAAGTTAATTGGGTAATTGGTTAATTGTAAATTCCTGGAATTCCATGCTTTCAGTTGAAAGGGGGGATGGATTCAATTAATTAGTTCTAATGTTGGTATAAAAAGCCTGGTCAGTCAGATTACTAGGCCATCTTTCTGAAAAGAGTGAGGGGCTCAGGTTAATGGTAAGAAAACTAAAACTGAACAATTGTATGACTGTTACGGTGAAGCCTGCTGTGCGGGTACCTAGGGAAAGCTTAGTGAGGGAAAGAGCTGTACTTGCTGAGTGGGGTGATTCTTTAGATTAAACCATGCCACATTCCTCTTTGTTTTAATAGTGATTTTATTTTTGCAGTTTTTTTCATTTGTTAAAATATCCTCCTTCCTCTGGAATGCCTTTTTAATGGATTTCCAGCTTATGATTAATACAATTGTGCCAAACCGGCATTTCCACCTGGTGTCCACTGTCTTTCAGTTATCTTGCACCTCTGCTCCTGTCACACTGAACCATTGCATTTGTTTCAAGTTCTGACAAAATCAATGTGGCTTAGCAAAAATACGCAGAACCGTGCTCTACTTTTCTGTAAAGTCCTGTGCTTGCATTTGGCCATATGCAGTGCTTTAATGGACCACGTGGACTTAACTATAAAGCTGCTCTGAATAAGCTATAATACGCTAATCTATAAAAGAAGTGAGGCCAGTGACTGTACACAGCCCATGACAAGCTATATAATCCAGTCCAGTGAATGAGTGCAATTATTTTAACACATTGCACTTACTAGCCTTCTTTGTTTCGTGCGTAGTGATGCAGCTTTAGGAGCTTACTAGTATTTCCACTGCAAAGCCACTAAAAATGTTTACATTTGGGGGCTTCACTCCCAAATGTAATACAGAATTTGATAGTATTTTTTTTCTTTTCATTGTTAACATTCTGACAACTTTTTACACTTATAACTTTAAAGTCTGTTTCAAAGCTCTTTTCAAAATGGCCACTCTAATGCACTGGGGTTTGAGATCTGTCCTCTAAATCACTGCAAAAAAAATAACAAAATTACAGCTCCGTTATTTGAAAGGTTGTAGCTACACATGCGGACGTGTAAGGATATCTACTCTTTAAATAGATTTCATACTGGATGAATCAAAATGCCTCTCATTATGTTCCATTCTCACTTATCACCAGCGTATATATACCTGTAGCCCAGTGCATGACTCTGCTGGATCATGTGGAGGATATACGATTCCCTGCTGGTTCCTGTGAGCCCAGGTAGCAGGAGGATTGTGGGTCGAGAGGCTGTGTCAGGGTAGCACACGCTGTCATCATTATCAAACCAGTCCAATGAAATCTGTCCTCCATCTGCTGTCTTAATGAACTCACTGGAACATTCAGGTCAGAGATAATGAATGTACTATCCATGGCTTAGACACTACGCATAAAAGATACATACAGCCCCTGGGTATGCATTTATACAGTAGCCTGTGGCTAGGCTTTCAGCAATAACCATCTTAAAAGCTGTGGTGCATCACAATCATTTTACTTTAAATTAAGGCTGTTGGGTGTCTTAACTTTATTATTGCACTGTTAAGCATGAGCACTTACCTTCATCAAAAGGCAGACCTATCTGTTTACATTCCTCAAATGTAATTTTAGGGCCATTTCATACCTAGTTCATTTGGCAAGGTTAATTCGCACAAGAGTTCAGTTAACACCCAAGTTTGGTTCGTTTTGGTAGGTGTGAATCATCAAAAATACATTTTTTCGCATCAGTGTGCACCAAATGAAGGGACTAGATCCACTTGAAAAAGTGGTCTAGGCTCGACTGAGGGGGAACACTAATTTGTTTTCTAGCATCCACAGAGCCAGCATCTGTGTGAAATGTATATATGTGTTTCTACATATTTTGTCTTATTATTTTTACATGTTACATATATAAATGGCTTGGTCACTCTCGCTCTGCATAAATATATCCCTCTTCCTGTGCAGCTGTGCATACTTGGTCTCTCTCTCTGCCTTGACACACTTTTGTCTGAAACGGGTCCTCATTGATAAAGGGGTATTTTCTGAGCGGTAATGTATCATTATAATACAATCCTATTGAGACCAGAAAGACTGACAAACAGGGATTAGAAGGAACTGCTAACAACTTACTGAAGTCTGACTGATGCCAGTGACAATGCAACAGTCAAAACAGAAATGCAAAGAATAAAATATTCCTCCTCATATGTCGAAAAAAATGATTTCCAGATATCTTCAAATGGAGCTTTAAATGAGATATCTAAAATGCATTTTCAGATATCTTTAAATCATTTCAAGATAAAAAAGAGAGAGAGATATCTTTAAATACATTTTCAGATATCTGAAGTGCAAATTAAGATCTCAAAATGACTTCCTGTTCATTTATAGATTTCTCAAAATGGACAGGAAGTTTGTTCAAAACATACAAGAGCATTTTTACAGGAAGTCACTTAGAGGGTTAACTGAAAATGTTTTCTTTTTCTTTTTAGGCGATGGTGCTGAGTATGGGTTAAAGTGTACAGTGCTTTAAAAGTGAGAAAGGTGAAGATGTGTGTCTGATTGTTTGGAACGTCAAGATGTACTTGTTTATTTGATTCAATCTTGTTTGCATGTTTTAACGACTGATTCATTGCGTTTCTTGACTGAGTATAATAAAGTAACGTGTAATAAAAAACGTGTCCAGCATTGGAAATTTCTTTAGCTTTCTTCAGCTTACGTGTTAATGCTCCTAACAAACCCTAACTATACACACGGTAGTTAAGTCACTAAGCCAGACAGCTTTTCACACAAACAAGAAACATATTGAACAAAAGACAAATCTACTTTTTGTAATACTGCCGTGAAAAGGTAAGAATTGATGAGCAAATGTTGCAAGTTGTAATCTTTTTTATATTAGTAGATACTGTGAAATATACCTTCCAGTACATACCCTCTGTCATTTATCAAGATTTATTTTTTATGCACCTTTGATATGGCACTCAGGTAGACAAGACTAATCAATCAATTGTTTTTCAATCGATCAAGTCCACAGTTGTGATTAATCATTAATCGATTAAAACCTGTACTCTCAATTCATAATGACTAATGTGATAGCATTCAGGTTTACAGTCTGTGCACTCTCACCCAGAAAGAATCACTACGGTTCTTGGTTATCAATTTATTGCTCCTTTGTCACAGTTTATCACCCAATTGGCCAAGCATACAAGTTACATTTGTAAGGCAAAGGTCTTTTTTCTTTATAATAAACTTTGCAATACTGGTTAAATTACAACATTCTGCACTCTAATCCTTCATAGCGTTCCTGGAAAACATCCAAGCCACACTTTAATATAAAAAGATCTGTGTTTCTCATGAGATAAAGAGTCTGGACGGAATTCCACTGCAGCCGACAGTTTACACATGTATTAAAGAACTATACTGAACTCAGACTCAGTTGAGACTTATTCCAGGTCTGATAACTATTGACTCTTTATCCACACTGCCTACATAATGCACAACCAGCACCCTCTTAAATCATATTGCCATACCCATTTTCGAAACGTGACGATCGGTCATTATGCACGTAGTGGGAATAGGTTGCTCTGTATGCTGGCACCTTGCCAATAAAATGCATCAGTTCTGATAACCAAGACTGGGTGAATGGTAAGTGAATCCATCCCCCATTGTTTGCTGGGTTTCCTTAGAAAATATCTATATCTATTAAGTTAAAATTGGATCCTCATCACAGGTTAAGCTGCAACTGTGAGGCTGTTATAAAACCTGGAGATCACCCTCAGTGTATATGTATAAAGAACCTAACCTTGCAATATAATGTTATTTTTAAATCTAATCCTTGTGATTGCATCCAGCATATTTTCTCTTAGTTTACTGTTTTTAAATGCAGTCCAATATATAAATGCGCTAAAGTACATAAAACGTACTTTTGCCATGTACAACAGGCTAATTTAATAATTACTCGTTCAGGTGCTAAAAGACGAGCATGCAGGCTCAAAGCACTGCATATATTTTAAAAACCTTTGTTATACAAATCTACATTGCTTACTTTCTGTATTCCACCCAAGGCTTTGTGATAATAAACGGTCTAATCAAAGTTTGGATCCTTCCTTCCCAGCACCAGAAAGTGGGATAGTATGTTTCTGAAACCACAGGGCAGTGCTCCTTCAGAAAATGGCAGAACTTCTCTCCCCCCGTGACAAGCTGAGGTTTCTGATGAGAAAAAAAAAAAAAAAATTGTTTGATCAAGATACAGCAATTCCGTCCTTCACAGGAGTGTTCTTGTACATCACATAGCCTTCTTACACAGCTAATGAGCCACAAGTGGAGTTATCAATGTTTACAATTTCTAAAACGAACATTAAAATATCTACACCACTACAAGAAGGACATGCAGCGGTTTCTCTGTCCCCTTGTGAAACCATTTAAAGTGGTTCTAACAGCAATTAAAAAAAATATTGTTCTTTTAAATTGTATTTTTATTTTGTCATGTTGCTTTGACCAGAGTTTAGAAGTTGCTCTTCTGTTCTACTTCTCTAGAATCATGTCAACAGAAATAAAATGTGTCAGGTGAGGTGTCAGGTCATTGCAAATATCCTATGCTGGGAAAAGATATCCTAGTTGTCCAGCCTCCACACCTGCCCTATTTTATATCCTTAACACGTCAAAATAGTGTGTGCCCACCATGGACAATGCCCACCTGGCATTGATTATATATGCTGGCAATGAGGTGGATTGTTGGATGCCTTCATACAAATGCTTGATATACACACATCTATAATTTTCACTTAACTGTTTGGCGCATTACACAGTACATACTGTATGGATGGCTCACAGCTACAGGGTGGAAGCACTGTGGTGGTTTGGTAACATATGCACATCTGTTTTTCTCCACAGACATGCACACTGGATTTGGCATTATAACATTGAACTGGAAGAGCAATTTTATGACTTGAGGGGGTTTTGAAAAGCAGCCAGACTTCCCTTACAAAACCATAAGCTTTCCTTTATTCGCAAAGGCCCAATGGTTCTCAACTAGTAACACAAACGCTATTATATTGCAACAGTATTAAAACAAAAGAGACACTTGAAGATAATAGCAGCCAAGCAGTCCCTGAGGCAGCCAGTTTCAATTAACTCATCACCTGTAATTATTACAAAAACAATTTGCTTCAGCTCAGGGATTTCTTCTGATAAGTAACTAATTAGGCACATTACTAAATATCTTCATACCATTAAGATCTGAATACTCTACTTAAAAAAAAAAAAAAAAAAAAAAATCACATTGCTATGCCATATATACTGTACATAATTACACAGCTACTGTGGCAAACTAATCAATCATATATCTTGCATGCTCATTCATTTATTAAAATATTCATTAAAAATGGGTATTGTCCTAAAAATAAATAAGGGCAGGAATAATAGATCTTTAAATCACTACGGTCATCCACAAGAGACAAAGCGTTTCAAGACAGCACATCCCGTACTGCTTACTAGACACCATTCACAGCAATTGCACAAAGAAATACTAGTGCGTTACGGACAGGATATGACGCCTGTCTGCATCGGTTTCTCAGTCCATCTTATATGATGATGTGAATCTGTTAGGTTACTTTATATTACCCTAATAGTACTAGTAAATTACGATCATTTGCATGCTCTCCCATACATTGCGTGACTGAGATCAGCGCATTGGCACTGCTATTCTGGTGTTAATACACATTGAACGAGAACTTCAAATATGGCCATGATACACACTAGTAAAAAAAAAAAAAAAAAAAAAAAAAAAAGAACAAAAGACAATGACAATACAACTGTTCCCATACCTTGACAACGGAGCTCAAGTAGTAGTAGGTATACGCAGCGCTGAACCCCAGTACCAATGACAGCCCCACTCCAGAACCAAAAAAACCCACTTTAACGTGATTTTCTAAATAAAGTGACAGGTCCCTCGTTAGAACATTCAAGTTGAAATCCAGGGCGATCATTGCCGAGTTCCAATGCCCACGCGTGTTCAACGAATCTGGAAGGGAAAATGACTAAAAAAGAGATAGTGGACTGGACACTCCGCGGTTGCTTATGCTATCCCGTATACGTACAAAAATACAGCCCTCGGTTTGATCACCCAGACAGCATCAACAGCTATTGGAATAAATTAAATGACACCCGCAGTCAGAACATTAGTTTGTCCAGCATCAGGGTCCTTTTGCAGCACTCAGCTTCGCCGCCAAGCGCCTGTGTGAAAATCCTGCATTGAACAAACGTACGCTTTACGCAATAGGACGATTATGTATCCCATTAGAATTCCGTATCACCTAGCACAATGCGCATGCGTAAAGTGAGATCGCCCCACAGGCACGGCTGATGCTTCTTCTGCTCATGTCTAACAAGGTAAATTACGGGCGGTGTGCACGCGCAGCAGTTGTGGCTGTATTTTGCAATCATTTACTAACATGCTGAATACGCGTTTTTGGCAGGGCGACACGATTTATTTGTGATATATAACCAGCTGTGGTTTGTTTTCATTAAAACGTCTTTGAAGTGTTCTTTGATACGCAAGTTGTTATCACAGGGATATACTATATTATTGTGTGCATTAGTAGTGTATTTTAGTTTAAGGCCATTCCTGTTGTAGCGTTGCGTGGAACCCTGGTTGAATAAAAAAAAAAAAAAAATCGTATTAGATTTTCATTTTTTCCATGGGATTTATATTATCATATAGGATTTTTAATTCTATTCGGTTTTCCAATAGGATCCTTTAAGATTTTTATATATAGGATTATTTTTTTAGAGAATTCAGTTCATTTAAAGGAATCCTGTAGGATTTATATTAGCCTACTGGATTCCAATGTTATGTTATTTTCTGAATGTTCTTTACAAATTCTAATTTAATTTTTAACAAATAATACAATTTCCTTATCTGATTTGTTCTTATTCCGTTAAGATGTGAAAGGCGAATGAGAGAGTTCAAGTATAAAATAGAGCCCTGTGACTTTTTGTAACAAAAACAAAAACTAGATTTCCCAGGAATTCTAAAGAGGTAACATTTTGTCTTTAAAAAATTCTACAAGAAATTGTGCCAATGTGCAAGGTTTCAGCTTTCACTACTTGTTGTCATGAGAAGTCAAAAATATAAAGGTAAGTTTTTAAATATTTATTTTATATCACTGGCAAGATTACGTTTGCATCAGTATTACAGGAATAACAGCGACAACAAAGCACAAGTGCAGATTATAATTGTTCAATTGTTTTATTTTTTTATGTAAAAAAGTCATAGTTACAGACAAAATAACCAAACACACAAACAGTCTGCAGTCCCACAGATTTCAAAATACAAAACATAAACACCACACTAGTATATAATATAAAACCACATGACTTCTTTTTCTGGTTCATAGCAGTCCTACAAGTGTGCACAGTTTCATAACATTAGTATCTGTTTAACTTTTTAAACAAAGAGAAAAGTTGGAAGAACAACATTTGTAGTCGAGTGACATTCTCTTAATCTTTGACAGATATTTGTTTATTTGAGAGCATATAGACCTGCGAGTTGCCCAAGGGAGGGTGAAGGGTCTGGGGAGGGGAAGGAAACAGGTGTTTGCACGGAGCATGGTGGCGGGAGCTCCAGGCCCGAGACCTGCAGAAGGGTGGGGCTATCCATGGGGTGCTGTGGTCTTGTGCGGTCGCCCTACCGTCGAGCCCCATTGATGGCTCCGGTGTTCAAACCTCCTCTGGGAGCTTCATGGCAAGAACCAGGACCACTGAAGTGTTGGACATGTCAGGAGGTGGGCCACATTGTTTGGGACTGTCCAGCTATGGAATGTGACCTCATCCCTCCAGGTAAAAATGTTCAGTTACCTCAGTCTCTCCAGCAGATGGGTTTTGTCATTCCTGTGACAGAGGATAGTACACAAACCCAAGGGTTAATCTCAATGGGGAGAGTACAAATAGGGTTGTGCCCTCGCTTGCCAGTGCCCTTCATTCTGGGGTGGGACTGCAAGTTCAAATATTGGTTGGCTGCTGTGACTGCCCCGTCCCCTGCATTGACTAAGGAGGAAGTGCTTGGAGAAATCTTCTCCTTTCACGACCCGGCTTGGTTTTGCCATAGATTCAAGCCCCGAAAAACAAAACAAGAACACAGGGCCGCTAAGAATGAAGGCTAGCATTGGAGGGAATCCAATTTGTTTCAGGTGGGGGCGGTTGGTGAAGGTCCTGGTGGGAGGCGGAGGAGCCAGCACAGGGATCTGATACTTCTGCCTCCATTTGGGACCCACCTGACCCGAGTTGGAAGCCATGGGAGCTCATTTTTTAGCTTGCTCCCGTGACTTTCGACTCGAGCAAGGTTGTGACGACACACTGAGCAGGCTCTTTGACCAAGCAGCTGAGGTTAATGGTTGGGTGGTGGAGCCCAGACATGCCACCACGAAACCACACTTTGATATTGATTGAGATCTACTGTATCAGGTTGATAAATTACCCCAAACTGGGGAAGTGCATGGAGACCATCTGACACCAAAACAAAAAAGTCAGGCTCAAGATCTGGTGGAGGCTTTTCCGGATGTGTTCTCTCCAGTCCCAGGGCAGACTTGAGTAGCCCACCATCGCATTGACATTGAGCTGGGGACGCGAGTTCGCCAGAGACCCATACAGTATACCTGAACGTAAAATACAGGTAGTGAAAACAGAGATTGATACATTGCTCAAGTTGGGGATAATTGAAGAGTCCCAGAGTGACTGGAATAGTCCAATTGCTTTAGTGGATAAGCCGGATGGATCAACTCGGTTTTGTAATGACTTTAGGAGAGTCAATGAAAAAAGTTTTGTGCTTATCCCATGCCCTGGGTAGATGAATTGCTGGAGCATTTATGCACGGTCTGGATTTAACAAAGAGATACTGGCAGATACCCCTAACCCCGTGTAAGGTAGCGGCAGTACTGCAATCCTTGTGGGAGGCCGGGCTCACTGATAACCCAAAGAAGTGTGCAATTGGGAAGAGTGAGTTGGAGTATTTGGGCGGTGGCCAGATCAGACCGCTGATTGCAAAGGTGAAAGCCTTGGCTGCCTGTCTGACTCCTACGAATAAAACCCAGGATCTCACCTGGAAGGCTGCCTCAAATACTGTTCAGTGGACGGAGCCATGTCAGAGGGCCTTTCTCACGCTGAAGAAGAGGAGACTGTAGCACGCCAGTGCTATGCAGTCCGGATTTCAGTAGGAGGTTCACCCTGCAGACAAATGCGTCAGAAAGGTCTCGGGGCAGTGCTGTCTTAGGAGGTGCGGAGAAGTGACACCCTGTCCTGTATATTAGCAGAAAGCTAATTCCCCACAAAAGGAACTATAGTGCCATCACGAAGGAGTGCCTGGCAGTAAAGTGGGCAGTTGAAGCACTCCGGCACTACCTCCTGGGGTGAAACTTCACCCTGGTTACAGATCATGGAAGGCATGTAGAATTTTTTAATGGACCGGTGTTGCCATTCTGAGTGGGAGGATAAGTGACAGGGGAGATATGTGCTGGCTGTCGGGCTCATGCGTGATCCTGCGGGGGTGGGAGGTGGTTAGGCTTGCTTAAAGTTCAAAGGCACTAGTACAGTACTCCAATAAATCAAAATATTTTTCTCATTTTGCATGCCAAGGATACATCATGTGAAATTATCATTAACAACAAAGTTGCAGTGAAAGTGGGGTACATTTATTTTTTATTGCAATGCAGTTTACAACACGTTCATACAATATGGGCTCGATCACTCACGTGAAAGTGTTCCTGTTAATAATTTTTGATTCATTTAATTTCATTGCATCGTTTTGCATTGGAACTTTATGTTTTCTTTCTAAACTTCTGATGGGGTCATGAACTAGTTTAAATGAAACAGACATTTTAACAGGGAGTTTATGGCCAGCAAAAGTCAGTGGAAAATGTGATAATATCATGATAAACAACTGCACAATGACTGTACATGTTTATCACAGGACACTTTTAAAACGGTCTATTCTTCTGAAAGTCACTCTTCAGTGTTTTCTCTTTTAAATCACTGGGTTGTGCTTGCATCAGCTTCGAGTATATCTACATGGGCCTGACGGATGTACTGATTATCACTATATCTGGCATAAACAAAATGCTATTTGGCCAACTCAGTAGCATAGCATTGGCACTTTGGCCACCCCTGGTGTAGCCATTAAACTGTCCCACTGCAACACACACAATTACTCTGAACAGTTGAAAACAATTACGTTGTAGTACTGTATTACTAATATGTATACCCTGCACAAATTCAGTGGCTATAACTGAGAATAGTTTGAAAGAATAATGTGTGTAATATACAGAGATAGCTAAATACTATACCATATTGTAAAATTACATAACATAGGATGGATATGGCTGACTTAAAGAGCAACTTGGTACTGTTATGAATAATAACAGCTATCTTAACCTTCTGTTTGTTGCAGTGGGACAGTTTAATGGCTACACCAGGGGTGGCCAAAGTTGGTCCTTCCAGTTCTGGTCTTTGTTTCAAACCTGTTCAAAATTGTTTAATTGAACCAATTTAACCTGCAGCCAGACCCTGAAGTAGTTAATTGACTCATTTTACATGTTAAACTCTCCAGGGCTGTAATTGGACACCCCTGGGGCCGTATTACAGGACAATTTCCTATCTTATCTTTCATGACTAAGATAGGGTTTTTCCTAATTTGGTATTGCAGAAGCATTTCCTAAGACAGCAGTGCCTACAATTTCATAAGTGTCTCATCCTATTCCTACATAGTTAGGAAATCCTATCTGACGGCAATCTTATCCGTAAACGACTGGTTGAGTCTGAATGGAGCAGGTTACAGCTCGAGTTTCAGGTAACTAAACTCGAGTTGTGGCAAAGAGACGCGGGGCTCTAAATTTTACTCGGGAAGAGACATGGTTTTGATCGCAAAAAAATCTACAATAAAATCTAGTTAACATCAATAAACAAATACTGCTATTTAAAAAAAAAAAAAAAAAAATTAAGCAATACTTATTCAATTTCAGTCATGAACACCATTTTATTTTAATTAGGAATGCCAACACACAACGATATCTCACAGGCTAAAGTAAAGCTAAAAATAATAACAGTATTGTGATATGTTTGTGCCTCTGGTGTGAAAGAAAGTGTGTACAGGAATATAATTTTGTACATTCAAGAATCCAAACTTGTATTTTTCGAGTTACATTGCATATATGAGCCGAAGGTTATAGTTCAATGGATCGTCTCACTGTGTAATACAATAAGACGACAGAATCAACGCAGAATACTTAATATCCTATTACTAGGTAAAGTTTCAAATATCAATAAGCATAATCAACGACAGTAACACGAACCACCACCTCAGGAGGTGGGGCTAGATCTAGATGCAACACTTTCCTTTTTTAACTGACAGATAGGAGCTTCCCCCGAGTCCTAAATAATAGGAAAGAAACTTAGGAAAAGATCTAGTTAGGAATGTTCTGTCGTGCTATTTCCGATCTTAAATTAAGATAGGAAAATATATTAGGAGAGCATTTTCTGTAATATCAACTCTCCTAAACAGGTTAGGACATTCTGTCTCTGAAGATAAGACAAGAATGTCACTTAGGATGCTTTTGTAATATGGCCCCAGGGATACAAGCTGGTGTATCAACATGAAAAAAATGTTTGAGAGCACTTTTGAGACCACAGGGATTTTTTTTTTTATAACTTCAGAGTTTTAAAAAGTCATGCGATGGCTGAAACCCAAAATGATAAACAAGTGTGAATCTAAACAAAAGAAAAATACATTAAGAAGAATGTTATGTTTTACACCCATAACAAGCTGCTCTTTAATTGTGTGTAACTGTTCTATACCATGGTAGACTGTCACTGTAATATTGAAGCTCAAGGATTTCCCATCCTTATAAGATGATTTTGCCATGCTTTACTATAGTCTTACTAGTATAATACACCACAATACAGCATTACATTTTTAGAATGCTTGTTATATATATAATATTATATAAATTACGGACTAGTTTTCATTTTACATGTGTTGTACTGTATGTGGAGTCAATGTTAATAAAGAAAATAAAACAGTAATTGATTCAGAATATACGTACAGGCACAAATAACATCCAAGTGGTAAACCCTGGGACTTAGACATTAAGCAGTCAGGATATTAAAATATTTACGATGAAACATTATGGAAGTGTGAGGACTGGAATGTATTGTCAGAAAACATCAGTAAAGGAGTGAACAACATTGGTCATTTATCTTAGAGCTCCCAAAAGAGAGGTAGATTTTATGGACAACTTGCATGGGGTTGTGATGTCACTTTAAGCCAAAGTTTCTCCCTGTGACCCCTAACAAACTGCCTTAAATTAGACCCCATATAGTTATGATACACAATACGGATGATCATGTATTGTCATTTTCTGTGTTGCTATGCTAGCATCATTTGTTTGTTTACTGTGTTTGAACTTAAGGTGTATCAGGATGTGATAAAGTCAATGCAAAATAAAAGTCTATGCAGAATCACACATGCCCAATAGTCATGTGTAGTGTGCATGCTGATAGCATAACATTTTGATCTCTGCTAATTCTAATTCTTGGAAAGGGGAAGCTATATATAGATAATGTAAGTTTCAATGATAACATCGTTGCAGTCATTTTGTCGTCTTTTGTATTTGCAGAGAACGGTTCAAAGAAGAAAGATGTAACCTGGAGTATAAATGGAGCAGAGCTAGTCTGATGTTACACCAGAGGAAGAACTGAAGAGTGTGACATTCTGAATCTCCAGAACGGGTAGCTATACCAATTGTGTACTTTGCTTACTGTTCTGTAAGTTTAACAAAGTACTAGTGAGCCACAATACGTTTTATTGGGTCCCAGTTCTTCTGAAAGCCTGCTTTATAACTGCTTAGCTATAATTCACATCCAGCCAACCAGCTTTATCTGATTTGGTCTGGAAAACTGATGACCCAGTATTTTGTGGTGTGCTTTTTCTCCATAGAATAATTGAATTGTGCAAAGTGAACTGTGCTATTAAACTAGGAGATTTCCAGCCATAACCTACGCAATTTGGTGACGATAGGAATACAAAGAAAGTACTAAGCTGGGTGTAATAATTAGTCACACAACTGATCACTCACTGATAGCCCTTTTGAAATTAACACAATTACCAGGATATCTGCCCAAATCCTTCCCTCAACCAGGACCCTGCTTTAGAAGGGAATTTTATATTCTCAACTTTCCACAAAATTCAACACAACATGTATCTTTTTCATTGTATATGTGAATTCTCCTATCTTCCAGAACATTATTTTCTGTTTAATATAATATTTTTCTATAGTGCTTTTTCATAGGGGACCACCATCACAAAGCACTTTACAGAGAGAGGCTGTGAACTGTGCATTATATGCAGAGTCAGGATGGAGCACAAGGAGGGTTAAGTAACTTGCTCAGGGTCACACAGTGAGTCAGTCAGTGGCAGAAGAGGGATGTGAACCAGTGATCTTTTGGTTACAAGCCCTGGACTTTAACCACAGGACCACACTGCCTGCTTGGCACTACGGTGAATACAGTAAAGCAAGATCAAAATTGGACGTCCCCATTAAGTTGTCTGCACTTGTATGTTTAATATTTATGGGTGATACACTATTAAATTTACAGGAAATTGCTGGTAATATTGATACAATTATTACAATGAAAAGCTGACAAGTGTAGAATATGAAACGACTTTTTATATGAATAAAATCTGGTTTCCCTTACAGTTAAAGGAGCCAGATACATTCAATAAAAGATTAGGAAACATTTAGCATTATTTAAAACAGTCTTTCTAATTGGATTAGCTTTGTAAATATGTCAAAAGTCTGAAATAAGGCATATTGGCCCCGATATTTGAAAAGTTTGCGCCGCTCAGAGGGTTAAGCTCCTTGCAAATGGTCGTTATGTGGGAATGCGCAACATGTGCCATATTCAAAACTTCTTTTTGCGTCTCATGTTCTGCACTGTGCACATACATAATGTATTCAAAGTGCAATATGGGGGGAGTGGTCGACAATTTGCGTGTTCCTCCATTTTCAAAAGTATGCGCCAAGCACAAAGCCAGTTTTGCGAGGCACACAATAAAGCCTTTAAAAAAGCAAGCCGTAATTCCGCGCACACCGCTCCGGCATTCGCTCAAGCACTGACCGCAGGAGCTTTCCAAGGTACAACAATGGAAAACACCCAGCAGTTAGACAAGGTTCCGTCCACATCTGCAGTAGGCTACAGTACGGTATGTAACATAGACCGAACAGGCAGATACAGTACTGAACAAATACCTTTTATAATTTAGTTGGTTGTCACTGTGCTCATAGCTATGAAACTAGATGGCACAGGCAGGTGATGCTAACACTGAAATGTGTGTTCTATTACCTGGAAGTCAACCGTCTTGTAATTTGAGGTCAGTTCCATCTAACATAAAGGTTAGCACATATTTCATTTTTTTCATACCCAAAGTAAAAAATGCATGTCTTGTTATGTATATTATAACTCTTAGTAGTATTGGAGTTTGTTTGAACTGGTGGCCATGTTAAATAGAACCAGATACTTTTGGTGTAAAAACATAACCAGTAGGTTCTCCCAGTAGTACTGAGAGAATTAAATGATCATATAAAGTCTGGCTGGGGGAGGGTGTCAGATAGTTTTATGCTGGGGCAGGTTGTCACAGGTGACCGGCGCATTTTCAACTCTCTAAATATCATATTTGGAATAAAGTTACGCAGAAAAAAAAAAAGAAAAAAAAAAAGAAAAAAAAAACCCATCAATTTGTATGTGAAGAGTTATTCTTCAATATACTGAGGAACAGACCCTCGCAGCATGTCACCAGATTGAGGAAAATAATAAAGAGTAAAAAGTGTGAAAACCAGCCCCGGTCTCCCCTATTTAATTATGGATGGACAGCACTTGCAGGTCGCCACTGACAGTTTCCAGGAGGTCACGGCTAATAGGCTAGGCTACTGAGAAAGAAATGAAAAGAAAACTGATGGGAACATAATAGAAAACAAGAAAGAAAAAAAAAATGTAATACTCATTAAATAGGTCGAATGTACCCATATATTTGAGACACTCGTCAAAATGAAGAACACGAATACAGAGGTATCGATAGCTCAGCTCTCTTCACAGTAACCCGGTGAAGTTAGGTTGGTATTGGATATTGGATATTCGGGTGGATATTCGATATTCACACAAAACATTAATATTTCACCCAATGAAAGATGTTATGCTAAGGAGTAATTTAAGCCATGTCTCGTTGATTTGCGAGTTAGCATTCTCTAGTTATGAACACAGAAAATAAGCGGACATATTCACTATACGTTGTACAGTAGGTTACATCATATAATGGTTCACATAAAAACTCGCAATACAATGCCATTTTACTTCATGAAAGATGGCATCAACAAACATGCGATTTCTATATAAATTCTCTACATTTTAGAAAACCTTTTGTTTGTTTAGTTATAGGAAAATCAGCACATTTCAAAGCAAAACCTGGCTCCTCCTCCTCCTCTTCTTCTTCTTCTTCTTCTTCTTCTTCTTCTTCTTCTTCTTCTTCTTCGTAGTCCTAGTAGTAGTAGTAGTATTTTTTGCCTCTTCTTCTTCTTCTTCTTCTTCTTCTTCTTCTTCTTCTTCGTAGTCCTAGTAGTAGTAGTAGTAGAGTAGTAGTAGAATTTTTGTTTGCCTCCTCCGCTCATCAGGATCATTCATCATCATCATATAAAAACGGAGGAGGAGAAGAAGAGTAGTAGTAGTAGTATTTTTGCCTCCAGGATCATCATCATTATCTTCTTCTTCTTCGTAGTCTAGTAGTAGTAATAGTATTTTGGCCTCCTCTTCTTCTTCTTCTTCGTAGTCCTAGTATAGTAGTATATTTTCTCCTCCTCCTCTTCTTCTTCTTCTTCTTCTTCGTAGTCCTAGTAGTAGTAGTAGTATTTTTTCCTCCTCCTCCTCTTCTTCTTCTTCTTCTTCTTCGTAGTCCTAGTAGTAGTAGTAGTATTTTTGCTTCTTCTTCTTCTTCTTCTTCTTCTTCTTCTTCTTCGTAGTCCTAGTAGTAGTAGTAGTATTTTTGCCTCCTCTTCTTCTTCTTCGTAGTCCTAGTAGTAGTAGTAGTAGTATTTTTGCCTCCTCCTCCTCTTCTTCTTCTTCTTCTTCTTCTTCTTCTTCTTCTTCTTCTTCGTAGTCCTAGTAGTAGTAGTAGTAGTATTTTTGCCTCCTCCTCCTCCTCTTCTTCTTCGTAGTCCTAGTAGTAGTAGTATTTTTGCTGTTGATGATGATGCTTTTCTTGCTGTTCTTGTTCTTATCCTCATTGTTGCTTTGTATAAAAATTAAAAACATAGGCCTATAGTACCCTAATCAGCAGTGGTTTTATTTTCTTGCGTTTTGATGTAAAACTGCATTGCCAGCCAAAATAAATATTTAATCATTTTATCAAGCAAAATGACCCAAACATGTTCTTTTCCTACACAGCCATGTATATATGCACACAAAGCTTGAAAACAGCTGTTTAGTTATTACCAGGACTTCCTTGAAAGGATGAACTATCGTAAAGCATTACTTAGCAATTGTTAGTTATTATATATTACCAAGACCTCTGAAATATGACAAATACATTGTACTATGACGTGTGCTGTAAAGAGCGTGCAGTCTTAATTTAAAATCATTGCAATCTCATTGAAACTTACATTTCCTTGGTTAAAGAACATACAGAGTAGTGCCTTTACATCTTAATGCAGTGTTATTCATATATGGTAAGAAAGAGGGAATGCACTTTATTTCTTAACCATTATACTACTGTATATGCAACTCTAAGCATTTTTTTTCTTTAATTTCAATGCATGATGACTCTGTGGTGGGCTCCCCCTGGTGGATGATGGGTATATGACTGGTTGAATTGTACATTTTATTTTGCAAGCTTAAAAATGAGTGGTGAGGCAGTGTACCTGGTCACCAACATGTGATTTTAGGACTTGCATTAATTTTTCTAAAAGATGTAAAACACCTGTTCATTTTACAAAATTAGAAGAACCAAATAACTGTCTTATATATTTCAAATCCTTAAGCACTCTTAGGGTGTTTTGTTTTTCGTTTTGTAACATTAACATATATTTTTTTCTCATTTAAAAAAAAAAAAAAAGGAGTTAATAAAAGAAACAAGGAAACGTTTTGGGACTATTGCCCATAGTTTCAAATCTTTGGCCATTTGTAGGCCCCAGAAATGTGCTTGTTACAGTTGCCAAGTGCTGCTGGACTCCTCAGCCCTGGAAAATTAAATAATGTAAAACGTGCTGTTAAACAAGAACACATTTTGGGCAAACTTGTAATGCAGTAGAAACCGAGCCAGTGGAAAAATGTATAAAACCAGTTGAATGGCGCTTAAACAACTGGGATAGCTGTGGCAATACCCGAGATTTCCCTTAAAAGATATGCCCTGTAAAGTTATCATTATTTTTCCTCCATGTTTAATTCTAACTGTGGGCTGGAGTGACAATGGTTACTACCAATAACTTTTACTCTCGTTTTCTGCCATAGATTGTTTCAGCCTGTCTGGCTCCGATATCCCGCCCCCTTTCGTCATGCGTCGCGCACGGCAACGTTGCGTCCCCTTTGCTCTGATCGCTTGGGCTATGATTGACAATAATGGCGACGAGTCAGTCTTAAGTTATTCGGTTTCAACGTTACCAGCTTGAAAATCCATCATCAGGAGACCGGTTTACATGCATTCGGACCCCGGAGTAAACATGCAAAAGGATCTCTAGCTTGGTAAAGAACGGGTAACTCATTCGAGGAACCTTAAAGTTCAGGTATTGGGATTTCGAGGGAAGCACGAATCAGAAATAAGGTCCCCGAGATCGCGCTGACAACAACAACCAGCATACGAATCAAATAGGGATTGTTTTATTGTTTCTCCTAAAGAAGAAGAAAAAAAGGGAAAGCCTTCCAGATGCGGAACTGCTTACTATTACAACACGGCTTTTAAGGGAACTTGCAGACAGATACCTCCATTCACACTTCATCACCCCGTTTTTAAAGCGAGACTTGTTTGCGAAGGAAAACAGAAACGTGGATTGAACAAAATCATAACAAAAAGTTGAACATATTTTAGTTGGGCGTTTTGAACACATTTCGTGACCTGTGTTTAAGTTGATCCTTCTAACTTAACTTTTTTGTCGTATACACGAGTGGGATTAAGTATTATAGAAAAGACAACGCATAGCCTAAGTGGTTATAAAACAGAAGCGCTCTTAATTTGTATAAAGGAAGTTGGATGTTGTACTTTGTTGTACGTTTTGAAGACTTGCCTAGCCAGTGAGAAAGTCTAGGAAGAAAACGAGATCTCAGGCTTTGCTTTGTTTAGCAACTGGACGCCGACAGTTATCATCGACTTTACCGCAGACTGATCTAAGCCGACAACGAAAACAGTGGCCAAATGGCAAACTGAAATGAGTGCTCTTTGTTATCTTTTGAAAAACACCGCCCCGTAATCATTTGCACATAACAAACATTTCCAAATAACTTCAGCGAGAACACAACGGCTCAGCTAAACCCCAGACACAGCAGTGCCGACCATGTAAACTTTGCTGTTTTGTATGTGCGTGGTATAGGTGGATTGAAATATAAAGGAATATGTGTGATTATACTTAACAAACTAACTTTATATTTGTAAGAACTACAGTCGTCTGCTTTTGGAACTCAATGCAGAAAGCCTAAACATATATATAACTTTTGTGGTTTATAGTGTCATAGTGATTTTAAATGACAACCGGCAGGAATAATCGAGTCATGATGGAAGGCGTGGGTGCCAGGGTGGTCCGGGGTCCAGATTGGAAATGGGGCAAACAGGATGGCGGAGAGGGTCATATTGGCACCGTCCGCAGCTTCGAGAGCCCAGAAGAAGTGGTGGTCGTCTGGGATAACGGGACTGCTGCCAACTATCGCTGCTCGGGGGCATATGACGTCCGAATATACGACAGTGCACCCACAGGTAAAACTTAAAAAAAAAAAAAAAAAAAAAAAATTATTATAATAAATAATGCGTATTGTGTGTGTTTTTTTTTTAGCCATACTGACGTATTATAATATAATTGGGATCTAAAACTTTCTATATCTCGAGGTAATCCTCAACCAAGACAACATTGTAAATTTCATTATTAATCAGTTCAAAAGAGTTTTCCCCACCCCCCAACCCCCCCACCACCCAACCCCCCCCCCCCCCCCCCCCCCCCCCCCCACCCCCCCCCCCCCCCCCATCCCCCCCCCCCCCCCCCCCCCCCCCCCCCCTCCAAGTTGTATACCTTGTGTACACATGCCCAATTTATGTATGTACCTCACAGTAAACCCATATTTCAATTCCCATATTGTCCTCTTTCTTTTGAGGATGCAGCTGTTGGTCTTCAACACTAAAAATGGAAGTAGGTTTCCCAAACCTCATTTTTGTAATTGCCCATGTTGTTATTCTGCCCAAGTTTGCAAGATGCTTTTTCTCTGATGCTGCTTTTTGGAATTCACACAGGCACTCCTACTCGGGTCCTTACCCAGGTTCTGGTTACCCGGTTCACAATCCCACATAGTGTGAAACCACATACCTGGGTTTGACCCGGGTCCCCACGACCCACCGCAGGATGTGGGTCGACACGCTTGGACCCGGTTTGAGCGAGACAAAATGCATGGTGGCTGTTCGTAAGCTGAGGAAATAACAAACAACCACGCCTGTGTGAAGGTTTACCTTCCGAAAGGAACATTTCTGTTTAGCCATATTTTTGTTAATTTTTGAGACACACCACGAGCCAGATTGCAGCAGTGATGAAGAAACATTTGTTCTAATGAACATTCGGGCTGACGGTTCTAGCCAGGGTTGCTTGGGTGGAAGCGTCTGTAACAGGTTGTTTCCAGGGCATTGATATGCGTGTTGTTTACTTGCGTCTGCAACCTGTCAACCCTGCTTTATCAACAGCAGTGTTAAGTTGCGAAGCCGACCTGCATGACACAAGGTCCTGACCGGGTAGATTCCAATCCAAGTAGAACCTGCCAATGTGGCAGTGTGAAAGTGGCTCTATTAAACACTTTACAGACCAGTGTTATACAAATTACACCACCTGGACCACTTGATTAAATGTAATGTTGTTGAAGCTGACACCCTGGGATCCTTCAAGAAGCTGCTTGATGAGATTCTGGGATCAATAAGCTACTAACAACCAAACGAGCAAGATGGGCCAATTGGCCTCCTCTCGTTTGTAACCTTTCTTTTGTTCTTACATTACTGCTTACAGTGCTGAAGAAATACTACTTAGTATTGCAACATAACATATTTAAGGGTTTGTAAACATACCTGCAAAATAAACAGAAATAATAAAAAGATCAGCTTCCAAATTATGTTCCTTTTATACATATCAAAAGAAATACAATAGGGAACATTGTCACTACACCTGGAAGCTTCTTAATTAGCAACAGCACAATCACTTTAATTTATCTTGCAATGGTTTAACAACTCTAGGGCAAATGAGATTGATTCCAAGCCTAATATTCTGTACTCATTGTATTGCATAGCTTTGTAAATATGAAGGCTGCCTGATGATCTTTATAATGCAAACAGCGAAGATATAGCCTGGTCATGTGGCAAAATGTACTTAACAAAAGGCCTGCATGCACACACAATATATTTATAAAGAAACTAATATTGCATTCCTTATTAATCGCCTTGCTGTAGCAATATAAAGCATCCTGACTCCAAAAATAGAATATTGTATCCAGTTGCTTATTCACCAGTCACAAATCAACATGCAAGTGACAAGATTCAACCATACTTTTTTTGGGGGGGGGGGGCGGGACCTGGACTTATAGGTCATGTGTTTCTGGTAATTACCAGGCAGGCTACAATTAGCTGTCCTGGCATTCTTACGATCCATGCTCTGGCTACCGCATGCAGTATTCACAACTAACCACTGAGATGCCGCAAAGAACAAGGAGCCTATCCTTCTGTTAAAAGTTAGCTCTTCTATTTACGCAATTGCCATTTTTTACAGTAGCAAAGCCATGGGAACAGATGAGCTGGGATTTGAACTGGGGACCTTCTGGTTACAAGCCCCTTTTCTTTACCACACAGCCTGCTATGTAGTCATTTAAAATAAAGAAGCAGCAGAAGCAACACAGTTGTTCAGACTATAGTAAACATTTTTCATTCAATTTACATTTAAAAAACAAAAAAACAAAAAAAAACCCTGTCAGTGTTGAAAAGTAAAAAGTTCCACTTTACTACAGTAATTTTATAGTGAGCTGGAGTTTTTTAAATTTATTTTACAAACAACAATATTTGTGTTTTTATGTTAAAACAAATCATGCCTTGCCAGTGTACAACTTATTATCAAAATGAAAAAATGATGTAAGTTAAGCTCCTAGGCACATTGTTTAAAATCAATAGTGTACTGTAACTTCCCAATGTATGCAGTGCTCACACAGACCGTTCAGTGCCGCTTCCTGCTCAGTGCAGAGCCGCTTGCTGCTTCACTGGGTCACGGACGATGATTATTGATCATTTTTCAATACAATAAAATTATTGTGATTTTTCCATATTGCCGATTTATTGTTCCAACCTTGGCAGCTGCGTTGCTTCAATAAAATATATACTGACTACCTAGTGTACAAGATGTAAGATACATTTTATGGTAGAATAATGGTGAAACATAAACTGTGCGCTAACACTAATTTGTCAGTAGTGCGTGACCAGTGTATCATGACTAAAAAATGTCACGGTGCATACAGTAAGGTAATTCATATTTCACACCCTTACCAAGTTTCTATTTAATGATTGTCAAGAAAGCAACCATCTTTTCTGTTGTGTTCCATTAGTAAAAACACAACAAAGGTCCCCGATGGTGCCTGCCGGTCATACTCTTGCTTTGAATACTGTGGATTCAAAGATTCCCTGTGAAGTAGGTGTGATGTGCAAAGTAAGACTGGGGTTAAGGTAGCATTCTAATACAAATGTCATATTTTGTCCTTAAACAGGCTTGTTCTGGAAAGTAAACGTTGTTGTTGCAGTGCACTTTGAATGGCTTTTTAATGTTGATATGCAATCTAAGAAAAGTGCAATGCTTTCATCTTAAGGGTGGCATTTTTACTTCCTCTCCGTTACAGGAATCAAGCATGATGGGACCATGTGTGATACTTGCCGTCAGCAGCCGATTATTGGTATCCGTTGGAAGTGTGCAGAATGTACAAACTATGATCTGTGCACAGCTTGTTACCATGGAGAAAAGCATCATCTGAGGCACAGGTTCTACAGAATCACCACACCAGGAAGTGAGAGGTCAGCAACCCTTTTATATTGCTGTGTTTGGCTTTCTTATTAAGCATGCAATGTATTATTTTGTTCCTACACCCAAGCTGTTGAAGTATATGCATTCAAAATGCAGCAGGGACCAATATTTCCTTTACCAATCACTTTATTGTTTGACAAAGCATTTGAATTCCTAATCAAACACTTCAGCTACAAAAGTTGAAGATTGACTGTGTTGCTTTCCTCCTACAGTTCAAGAGTTACTTTTGTCAGACCCTGATTTATAACATTTCTCCTACTTGAGAAAACATAAACAGCATAATTATTGGCAAACAGAAGATGATGGAAATAAATAAATAAATAAGTAGGTAGGTAAAATAGATATATCTTTTTTTGGGATAGGCAAACTCACATCAGACAAGTTGGGGCAGGGCAGGAGAGAGCCCTGCTTGTAAATAGTGTGATTGGTGTATTGCTGGTAGGGGTTGGCAGGGATGGGCTTAATTTCCTATCTCTGCCAAATGTGGCTGGAGCCTTAATTGAATGGTTAATGGTTAATTCAGCTCCAGCCACATGGTATTTAAGCAGGGGAAATCCTTTGTTTGGGAGGTTGGTATTTTGGTTAATTAAGCTTAATTATGTGTTATTCGGTGGAAGTCGGTGAAAGCGAATGCCCATCCTGACAGCACTGTTAGTGTTTGTTATTGTTTTATTTAAACCTTTTATTTTGGCCATTGTGCCTGTTACTTTGTTCCTGGGTTTTTGTTCATGGTGTTTGTGACTTGTTTTGTTAAACCTTTTTATTTTGCTCCGTGAGGAGTGTTTTGGTTTACTTTTGTTTGTAAATGCTTAAACCTGCAGTTGATCTCTCTGAGTCGCCAAGGCTTTGCCATCATATCGCACATGTTAACACTTTCTATGTGAAAGGGCCTTTTATAAATGAAACATACATACATACATACATGTTAAACATAACATAACTTTAACTTGTATTGGATAACTCTTTGTACCAAGAGCAAGTGCAAACCTATTAAATATTCATGCAGTGCAAATCGGCAAAGAATGAAAACTGATGTTGACCCACCAAGAAGAACGTTGACATTTTTTTGGGCTAATGAGACGGATCTAGTACACACCTCAAACACCCATTCTTGTTATCTCTGACTCTGCTCTGAAGAGTCAGGGTGTTTCCAAATTACAGGGGAATCAAACAACATACCCTGAGGGAATAAAACACTTATCAACCTTGGTTCTGCTTAAAATATCGTACCTCCTAGACAAGTGTTAACTTGATCTTCTAGTCCTGGTATACTTGTTTTTTTAATAATATCTCTGTCTCTGGTATAATTTGTTTCCTTGCTGTTTTAAGAACAATTGATTTCGAGTAGCTAAAGTTGAGAAGGGGATTTTGGGTTGTTTGCAATACAGTACATACCTCTTTACGTAGACACCTACAGTAGATCAGACAATGACAGTCCGCACCAGTTTCACAGACAGCTCTGTAGTACTGAAGGAGTGAGTAGGGTAAATGATATGGACATGGTGAGAGGCATTGATGTTAACTGGTTTAACGTGAAAGAAAGCTGTCTGAATTTGGTTTAGCTCACAAAGATAAGTTAAAATGCACACACAAGCTTAGCAGTGATTACAAAAATGTAATGATACGTTAAAAAAGAAAGTATCATCTAAGGGTATGGCGTCTGTCTGAATGTCACAGTTACATGTTTACAGGTGCATACAGTGGATGCAGTTAATGGGGTCCTATTTTTTCATGATACAAATGGTCAGACTCCTTTTAGTACCACTTTGAAGGAACTAAGCAATATATATCAGGAGTTCATCAGTAGCATGGAAAAATAATTAACATTAAAAGTATTGATACAACTAATAATCCTGTTTTGCTGTGGGACTCAATATACAGTAGTACTGCTTTAATTACAGTAGTGTTTATTATAGTAATGCAGTTTATTTTACATTAGTGCAATTCTGTTGTATTATACATACATATTGCAGTAATTAAAAACATAAGAACATTTAAACACACACAAAGTTCTGCAAGCTAATATTCTCCATGTCTGAACATTGCAATCCTTACTTGAAACTCATTTTGAATTTACAGCACTAGCAGTGTATTTAACATCACTGACATGCTTGGTTAATTTGTTTCCTTCTAATAGACACCAGACCATCTTCTAAAACATGTAACTAAAACATTATACATAACCTATTACTTTGTAATATGGCATTAAGCTTTTCATGAGTGTCGTTGTTTTATTTTAATTAGCTCCCTGTGGCAAAGTGGTAATTAGTAGCAGGTGTATAGCATGGTGCAGTAATCCAAAGAAAAAAACAGACAACAAAGTACGGGAGAAATGGGTTGTTTTATTTTTATAATCCAATGGTCTGATGACCAGCCAGTAAATAATAAAGTGCGTGCAATACACAATAATGTGTGTGACACACACACAATCACAGAGTCCAAAGTGAGTGCTCACAGTGCTTGTTGTGCAGTACACTATAATACGTGCTATAGTGGTGAACAAATGATGATAACAATGTTAGTCGTGACTAGTGCAGTGTTGATCTGGTTTTGTGCTGGCCCTTGGCGACAGCTCCGGATTCGTGTTTAGCCGTCTATTGATCACAAAACACAGACAGTTACTAAACAAACAAAACACTCACAAACTCTTTCTTTTATTTCTCTCTCTTTATTTAGGGAAATCTACCGGTCCTTCCAGTTCCTCGTATCTTTAATCCAAGCAAAAGAAAAGATTCACGATTCTCCGGCCCCTTTATGCTGTCATGCATGACCCATTGGCAAACGATGGCAGCTGCCTTTATTACTTGCAGCTGCTTCCTCCTTTACCTTCCAGGTCAATACGTTCCTGCAACGGGGTCTCGCCTTCTCCCAGGCTGACTGACTTCCCAACCCTGGAAATGAACTGTCAGGCCAGCCCGTCCAAAGACTTTGCCTTTCGCTACTTCGTGCCCTCACAGGTCTGGAGGGAGATTCCATCACACTCCCGCGTTAATAATTACCACAAACTTATTACCTTAAACTAACAGGACGCTGCCTGTTTTATTAAAGATAGTGAGATTTCGTCTATCGTGCATAGCAAAATCTTCAGTATTTCAGTTTAAATTTGCAGGACGACTCCTCACTCTCAGGAAACAGAGCATTCTGATTGGCTAACGATGACCACATGATTTGTAAAGAGCCTTTCATTTCACATGGTTGTACGACACTAGAAAGGGCACAAAGTCAGGTGGAACCTAGGGCATGCAAAGTTTTATAACATAACATGATTTTGATTTGAACATGCTCTGAGTGCCTTCTAGAACCAAGTTGCAAAGCCATGGGGTAGCTATAACGCTTGATTTGGGTAGTCTTACTCTTCTGCAAATAGAAATGGATGAAAAATCATGACATAACCATTTGGAACCTTACTCGGGACTTTTAACTGTTTGAAGCTCCTATCTGATACCAGACGGTAAAGTCTGCTGTCTGATGCTGTATATATAAGGGATAACACACGGCAGGGCGTGTTAAAGCAACACAAACCACAAGCCCTGAAGTGTGTTATCTTGCTTATAAAACAGACACAATAATGCATAGAAAAACAAACTTTTATATGTTTTTTTAAACAACAAAAAATGTTATTGTATATTCTTCCATTTTGGAGAAAAAATAGTCCACCAGACATGGTTAAACTGGAGGCTTTCAACATTTCCAACAATTAATAGAATACTATTTTATCCCAGCTCGTATCAAAATAATTAAATCTAGCCCTGTCCAGCTACTTACCTCAAATGCCTGAAGCTAGTTAAAATGAGAGTACACACAGCCAAGAACGTGCTAGAACCGGGGGAGGGACCAAATTTTGTTGCAGGCTTTGCAATGCACTAGGCCGCCACGGGGATAACAGGCCAAAACGGCTAAAATAACATTAAATCACAGCTCAAAACTTGTGTAAATACTGTAAATATATATACTGCTTTTTGTGAAAAATGATTGAGAAAAACAAGCAATAAGGCACAACAGAATAGTAATAAAAAGCTATACTCAGGCTCTTGGTTGCGAGTTTAATACGTTGTATATTGATAATTTATTAATCGAACTGTAATTAGACAAAAAAAAAGTTCCGCCTTGCATTAAGCTATATTTATGCACGGTTTAAAACCCCTCAGCAGCCAATCAGCGTGCAGCATCTGAACATTATTATGTTATAATATTACTTCACTCACTTAAGGTCAATTGTCATCGATGATTAAGACAATCACTGTGAAATGGGGGCTAACGCATTGCTTTTTATATAAAGATGGACTTGTGTTGACTGATAATACAATCTGAAACATTTGCATCAGGAGTTTTATTCTACTGCATTTTGTTGCTGTTTGTTTTGGGTGACCGTGAATGTCTATTAAATGCAGAGCCTCCATTTTTGACAACAGGTAACTGAAGATGTATGTCAATTTTTTTTTTTTTCTTGATTTTTAAAAAGGGTTCTGCTTGAATCTCGCCGCAAATCTAAAAAAATCACTGCCAGGGGTATCTTCACTGGCTGTCGGGTGGTGCGAGGAGTTGACTGGCAGTGGGAGGACCAAGATGGAGGCAACGGGCGCCGGGGCAAGGTACAGCAAAGTTGGTGTTCTGTTTCTCTGTACACTTGCAAGATTTCCATACACCTCCCACTTTCCAGGAGACAAACATTTCCAATTTGCAGCTAATACATGTACCAATGCCATTCCATAAACTTAACATCTCTAGGCCTCTACCAGGGGCTGATAATTATATACAGCTACAACTGTGCTGTTTCTCATAAGAGGTTCAGTGGTCAGGCAAAATGGGAACTGAAAAGACCTTTCGTGATTAACTGAGGACAGCATGGCCACACACTTGACTTTTGCCTCTGAAGCTTCTGGTTTTAATTCAGTCATGGCTAAAAGTGAAATTAAGGGGTTGGAGGTTGTTCAGTCCCAAGTGGGTGTTGTTTCTGCCGAAAGCAGCGACCGTTTTGTCACTTTTTCCTGAGACAAGTTAAACTTTTTTTTTTTTTTTTTTTTTTTGCAATATTCCTCCATCACTTCTCTCGTTTGTGACGCATACAAAACTTCCTGGCAAAGAGATTATTTTGAAAGCCAGGAAGTGTTTTTTACATCCTTGAAAGACCTGCCGCGCTGCAAACATTGTCTTGAAAGGAAACTGCTCCTTTGTCTAGGTTTCAAGTCTTGCTTGTTTTGACAGTTCAAATGGAGTTGTCCTGAAACAAAAAATTCCTCAGATTTAAGTCTGGTTTTGACCTTGTATGTTTGCATAGCTCTACTTATCTTAAAGTCCCATGGCTTTGAAAATAAAAATAAACTTCTGCCGGACAGGTTATATAGAAACAAAAGTGATAACATGCTTGTGTAGCAAATAAAATGAATTAAAGTAATAACAAAACCTTTTTTTTATTTGATATAGTATGATTGGGTGTTTTATAGATTAAATTAAAATAGTACTAGTAGCGTCATTGCGGCAAAATCAGAGGAAGTGAATGTAAAGAAATTACCAATTCAAGAACATAAAGATTTTACGATTTATTTTAAGTCCGTCCTTCACTCTAGTCTGGACTGGGGGGAGGGAGGGGTTGCCATTAATCAACTTGGAAGTGAATCCACAGTTACAGCTTGTGAATAACAGCAGCTGCCTTTTTTTCGGGGGGGGGGGGGGGGGGGGGGGGGGGTGTTCTTTGTGTGGTGTTAGAAGTTTTATAATTGCAGTGGTGGTGGGGTGTCTTAGGCCCTGGTAAGTGAAGGAGAATTGACATCAATGTAACAGAAGTCTCTATGTGTAGAACCATATGTTAATTCTATGAAAGTTTGTTACTTTTGGAGAAGTGATCAGTGTCAATGAAAATCATAATACTTTTAGCATTATTTTTATTTTTTTTAAAACTGTGTATTCAGATTCACAATCGTCAACAAAAATTCAAGACTTCAAGCCAGCCTTTTCGTTGAATGATATTTTAGGGAGTTTTTCTACCAAAGAAACAAATTGTTTTAATGTTTGAATTCCTCATGAGGTAGAAGTTGCTGGAAAATGTTGGCAACAATTAACTTGGCAGAAGAAAGCTGCCTGACAGGGCAAGCTAGGGCATATGTTTGTGTAAGCCTGTAACTGGAAAAGCATGAACTCCCTCTACAAAAGGAATAGCTGCTAGGCAGGGTGGGGGGAAGAAAATGCCGAAATCTTTATTTTATTTTGGGATGTAAAAATGAACTTGAAAAATATTTATAAAAATCGATTTCTTTTTCTTATTTGTAGTAAAAGATTCTGATTTTAATTGCTTAGAAGCTGTAATTGTGAACAGTTTTTATTGTCTGATGGGTCATCATTTTCATCATTTTCATGTAAAACAAAAAAAAAGTTATCTATCTTGTAAAGCACTTTGTGATGGTGGTCCACTATAAAAGATGCTATATAAAGTAAATATTGATGTTAATGATTCTGAGGCTGGATGCTGTGTCACATGAGGGAGTCCTTTTGTGTTGGTTTATTAACACTGATGTAAACTGGTAGATTGAGAAGTTTGAGTTAATATTTATACTTTTTGCTTGTGTTGAAAGCATAGCACAGGAAGTTATGAAGTAAATAACGACCTAACTGACATTTACAAAACTAGCAGAAATTTCTTGCAGATCATGTAATAATTGGAATGGTCTACCGTGCACTTCAAGGTCCGTTCCATTACAAATAGCTGGTTGTTTTAACACTAGAACTGCCAGGTTTATGCTACTACCTAGAACTCCAAAAGATGTATTCATGAACATCGTGTCATTTGCATAACAGAAACACCATATTTAAATGAAAAAAAAATCCATAAAACCCTTTATTTTCAGAATTAGCACATATAACACATGACTTCAAAAAATGAAAAGCTATAATAAAAATATTTGAAAAGAAAATAGTGTAAAGTGGTATATGTACATACAAAATTGTAAAAACAAAGTAATTTACAAAAATAGCAGAAAATAACTCAATTCACATTGTGTAACATGAATGCGCAGTCAGGGAAACATACTTCAAAGTAGCCCCCGTATTAGCACAATCCACTTGTTCTTTACATTTACTACATAGTGCTCTTTCACACATGGCATAGATATCACAAGTTTTATTTTTATTGCATTTAGTTACCTGGCATTGTTTTCTGTTGTGTGTGTCCCTTGATGCACACTGTATCCAGGTTGAGCTGTGTTTCCCTGCTGCGTTTGCAGTTTTCTGATCAAAATTTCCAAAACGAAGGAATTTACACGTCCATTTCGTTGTAAAATACAACAACTGGACACCGGTGATTGCTTTCACGGAGTACTAAGTTTTGCGCAGATGGTGGAAACTCTCTTCTCGCTTTGTTTACTGTTCCAACCAGGCTGTGTTTTTTTTTTTTCCTTCAACTGTTTTTACAGTGAAATAAAAAATTGTCATTGGTAACATTCATCCCTTTTCTTAAGCACGGTTAAATCAGCCTAAGCACCACATTGTCACCTAGTCTCTGACCAGCTGGGCGAGTTTCATCTTTGCACAGGTAGGGGTATGGTCTGCTGTCAGCCAAAACATGATCCCAAATTTGACAGGTTTGTTTGACATGTTTTGTGTCCACAGACACCATGCTTTTGTTGGTAACAGCTGCTTGTCCATGTAATGTTTTATGTTTAGCTTGAAGAAGTCGTTCCAAATTTCTGATGCCGAGGCAAATATATCTGTAGTTGCTGTCAAATCATAATGCAAAAATCTCAAAATTTCTCGAATAATTCTTGTAATAGTAATATTATGAGACAGCAGACTATATATGCTCACGTAGACAGCCAGACGGCAGTTCCCCAAGGAATTGATAGGATTACAATATATATTTGGATAGCACATATCTAGAATTCAGGAGCAATATTATGTTCAAATACATACTGCTGTAAACTCAGTGGAGGCGTTTATACATAAAGCAATAACAAACTTTTGAAAATATCGTATTATAGGTTATATTAACAGTAAAAGCACGTATTGTAATAAGCCATCAAAATGACGGCTTTTGCCGGTTCTAGGTAGAAGTGCTCGGAACTTTTTTATGTTTGTGACTATTTAATACGTGTATTTAGGAAAAGTCAAGAACAGACAACCGCAGATCTTTCACACACGCAGAGTAACTTTCAATTTTCAAAATGACTGCCGTGGCGGTTCTAGTGTGAAACCTTTTTTCAAGCTGAGTGCAAATAGTAGTTATTACCGCACACTATTGGTACATGGATGCCTTTGAATTTTAAAAGTAGTGTTCCCTTGGTATTTAGTACATTTTACTGTATTATTGAATGATGAACTAGGCTGCCTAGGATCAATGATTATTCTAACTTGTGACCTTACTGTGATGTACAAGCTAAGTAAACCGACATCCAGCTAAAAAAAAAAAAAATCCTGTAATTGTTTCTGGAAAATTTGGTATAAACCGTAAATGCAGAACACTAAGTTTAGGCAACAATATAGAATTTGTTTTAATTCTGCATGTTTTTGTATTCTTATAAAGTTTAAATAATAATAAATAATAATTCCAGTGTATAATTTCAGTTACATCATTCACATATAATATGAACTTTGTAAAAACATGATGGTTATTACAAATAAACGGGATGTGCATACTAAACATGCTTTCCTCTGAGTTCCTTCCAAAAACAAAAAATTAACAAGATGGGGTTAATCTGAAGGCTGACTTAAGGGTTTCATGTAATTTTAGTGCTAATATAACACTAAGTGAGTGTGATTCACACTGTATTTGCATTGTGAGTGATGTTTATTTGTTTATTTTTAAACACAATTTGTCTTTCTCTTCCCATTCTTGCATAGGTGACAGAGATTCAAGACTGGAGTGCAGCCAGCCCTCACAGTGCAGCATATGTTCTGTGGGACAATGGAGCCAAGAACCTTTATAGAGTGGGGTTCGAGGGCATGGTAAGGAGAATAACAGAACAAAAAAAGACACAGGGCTTCCTCTGGCGGGGGAGGGAAGGGGCAGGACACATGATCGGGAACGCTAGCCATTGTTTGCCCATAGAGTAAAACCCTCTATTCTTAGCTTTTCCTTTGTGATGTCCATGCATCTCGCTGCAGACATGTGCGAAGGCTATTGTAAGTGCAGCTGGAGGGGGACCGATGCATATGCATAAGAAAGGAAATCTGATCAGTCAGAGGTTGGTGGTGAGAAGAGGGGGGTGTGGGCAAGCAGGGGAGATGCAATGCCTATTGGATGAATGGAAGCCAACTTCTTTTGAACTTGAGCCATTAAAAGTCTTTACTTAAGTAACAGATTGGCCACATTCACAGGATTTAAATAGCTAGACAAAGGCTGTGTGCTTTTTCCCTTTTAGCATGCTGCGTTTTCATTTTTTTCGTAAAAAAATGTCATTGTAATATTCCTACCTTAAGAATTCAGATTACCATATGGCTTTCTCCTTGTTACTCTATTTTGTTACATAATTAGCTACATTTTTTACTGTTATAATACAGCAGTTGCTAACGTCGACCGTGCAAAAAAAGTGTAACGACCTAAAACTGGCCCCTTTATGAATTTTCCAGTTTGCTGAGAGGTGTAATTTATTCTGATTAATTCTACTTGTTCTATAGGGTTGATTGAAGAGGGCTTACATAGTGCTTAGCAAAACAGTTTATCCGCTACAGATGAATGTGGATCATGATTTACACTCGGTAAATGATTGCACTGGAGAGTGCTATAGCAAATCTTCCACTTAATTATTTTTAGAAGTGCTCCATCTATATCTTAAACCTCAGTGCATTAACTGATTCATTAAGGGATAAACAACGATGACTGTCTAATCAGTGAAAATAATTCATTGTTTTGAGTGCTGTTAGGCACAAGACTGTGCATTATTTTCTTACTGATTCAACACTGAGTTGTTTATATATCATTTCTTCCTAATTCATACTTGTTGGATAATGAGATTCAATTGATCGTTAATTTGGTAATTATATTTGGTTTTTGCCCTTTTGTTGCGCTTAGTTCAAACAGTTAAATGTTTCTCGCATGTGGGAATGTTGTCATGCGTCCCTTGGAGTTTGAGTTTGAAATCTCACTTACACAGACAAGTGTCTAAGTGAAGATAGTAGCGAGGACTATGTGTTTTTAGACGTAGAACATCTGAAAAATACAAATGTAAAAAACAAAGGAGTGTGAACTGGGAACAAAGAGTAAAGTTACTGATCGTTTTGCCAAACGTGAAACCGATGAAGACCTGAATATCATTGCCAGCGATTTGGTTTGAGAAGCACACAAGCAGAACGTAAGTGGACTGTAAGCTTGTCAAATGGGTACAGTGGTTAAAGCCAGGAAAGAAATGCAAAAGCCGAGTTTAAATCGAACGTCCAGGATTTTGTAAGTGATGATAACATTGCTGTTGTTCCTGAACCTGTCCAGAATAAATGAAAATATGAAGGGGAGGGGGGGTGTTTGTGTAAATGAATTATGTGGTAGAATATGGGTGAAATTGTAGGGCGATTACATAGGACCCCCAAAGAGTATGCAGTCTTTACCCTGGAATGTAAGGTAGGCATTAAAAATGTGAGAGGAAAAATAAATGTAGTTCTTGCTGTTTTAAATGAGGAATGAAAAACTACATCTCCTAGAATGCCATTTAACAAGCCAGGCATGTATAAAATGACAGGCTTCAAAGAAAATAGTTGTTGTGTGAAGGTAAGGACCTGAATATGGTGTACATTAATACAAATTATATTCAATCTGTGATTTGTGAATAATGTCTTTACAAAGTCAGTAAGGTGGATTGGCAGTTTGACTGAGTTAGGGGTTCTGTTCAGTTTACTAACACTCCAAAACAGGAGCTAGGATTTATTTTTATGTATTGTTTGTTAAAAGAAGCTATGTTCCCACTGGAAAAGGGACACCGTGGAACAAATAAATATACAGGTACCATCCTGTTTAATTTATTGTAGAGTGCTTTATTCACCAAAGACGTGTTAGGAACCCAGAACTGTATTATGCTGTAAATTAATCAATCAAAATATCAAAAGGTGATGATACAGAAGTTTAAGTGCAATAAGCAGTTTAATAACAATTATCGGTGATGTTTGTCTGCAGGTGTTTTCATTGGCATTGTGCATGAAACCTGGTGATTACCATTGGTTTTATGGGGAAACTTTTATCTGTTTTAAATATTTAGCTTTTTTACCTTATCAGTATACTTGTCATTAGTAGGTTATCAAGTACACGCAAATAATTATTTAGATTGATGACCAAAAATGTTAATAAGTTGATGTATTTCTTTTTTTGATCACCAAAAAGTTTTTTTTTTTTTAAAAGCAAACTATTGGCCAAAACAGACATTTCTAGCCCAGACATAACACCATTTCTGTGTCTCCTCTTTTTCTAGTCTGACTTGAAATGTGTTCAAGATGCAAAAGGGGGGTCATTTTACAGAGATCATTGCCCTGTGCTAGGTGAGTACTCCATTAGTGCATTAGGTGTAACACAGAAGTACTTACATTGATGTATTCTGTTTTTTGAGGAGGAAAATCCAGAGCCTTCCAATTAAGAAATAAATGTGAACATGTAGTCTGTCCAGTGCTGATGGAAAACAAACCAATTCCTGTTTTGTGTGTCTCCTATTTTGAGGTTTCATGTTCATACATTGGGAGCAGTGTGTGTCGGCCAGTAAAAACTCAAATATTTATCTTGACCTCTCGGGAGTACAACGAACCCAATACCCTGTAAAGAAAGGAAATAAACACTCTTCTGTACAGTAATGTGTTACTTATTTCAGACGGCACTTATATACTGATTTCCTTTGCATGACATGCTTTTGCCACCAAATACAATTAAGGCAGTGTTTATTTGAACAGTCAGATACAAAAAGCTGTAGTCCTGTAGGGAAACATTTAAACATGGCTGTGAGACCTTGAAAGAATGCTTTGTCAAATTGTTCCACTGGAATAGAGGTTTTGTGTGTGCCATTAAAGCATCATTTGAGCATGTTCAAAAGGATTCAGATTTACTCTGCTTTGACCTTCTTACGACTTAAAAAATAGACACACTCAAGGTGATAAAGTGTATTTACTTTGTCTTATTCTAAACTACAACTGTGAAAGTTTGACACTAATTTTCAAAGACAGTTCCCTTACCTTGATTTTATATATACGCACAAAATACCAGTCAAAAGTTTGAGTACACTTGCTGGAAACGAGTTTTTTTTCATAATTGACAATGTTTTACGTTGTATACGTTTCTGTAAATACTTGAAAATGAAAACACGTGTTACAGTATACAAAACAAAACATAAGGAGTATCAAAGCAATGTTCAAAAAAATTGAAAATTGTCTCTAAATGTTGGATTCCTCAAAATAGCCACCCTTTGCCTTACAAGTCCCATACAAGTTCTATGGGATTGAGGTCTGGAGACTGGGCAGGCTAGGTCATTAGATTGAGTTGTCCTTCACTTTCCTTCTTCGCCAGATAGTTCTTGCACAACTTTGAGGTGTGTTTTGGGTCATTATCTTGCTGAAGAATGAAGGACTGCCTAACTAGCCGTAATCCTGATGGAATGGCATGCCTCTGAAGTATGCTATGATAGCCATGCTGGTTGAGCTTCCCATGGACCTAATAAAGATCACCAACTCTGTCACCAGCAAAGCAACCCCAGACCATGACACTGCCTCCTCCATGCTTGACAGTGGGAACCACACATGCAGAACTCATGCGCTCACGCTCTCTGCGTCTTACAAATACTCGGCGGTTGGACCCAGATATTTTACATTTTGACTCCTCGGTCCATAAGACCGACTTCCACTCATCAAACGTCCAGTTTCTGTGTTTTTTGACCCAGGCAAGTCTCTTCCTCTTATTCTGCACTCTTAACAATGGTTTCTTTGCAGCAATTCTTTGTTAGGCCAGCTTCACGCAATCTCCTCTGAACAGTTGATGTTGAAATATCTGTACTTCTAGTAGCATTTAGCTGAGCTTGTATATCAGGGGCAGTTAATCGCCGGTTTCGCAGACTTGTGACTTGAATGAACTTGTTCTCTGATTCTGAGGTCACCCTTGGCCTACCTGACCTTGTTCGGTCCTCATGAGTGCCAGTTTCTTCAAATCGTTTGATAGTCTTGGCCACAGCAGTTACAGACACTTGCAAAGTTCTTGCGATTTGTCTTAAAGATTGACCTTCATTTCTTAATTACAGACTGTCTTTTTTCTTTGCTTAACTGAGCGTATTTTGCCATTTTCTGCTCCCTTACATTCAGGAATGACAAACTTGTGCCAACTGTTAACAATAATTGGTGACAAAAGGTTAATTAGGTAACATGCTATTTAACTCGGAGAACATCTAACAAAGACACTTTTATACTTAGGCCAGTGTTCTAACACCGTGTTATACACATTTCAGACTTTTAACTGACTTGGGCTTCAGACTGAAATCCCCTTGCTTTGGGTGACCATTTCACTGAAACTGACAAGATTTACATTTTCATTTAAAAATTTAAATTTTGAATGCAGTTCACTTATGATTTTCAGCTTATATAAGTACACGTATCATATAATGAAATATTAAGTGTTTATAGACAAGTTTATACAGTTAAAAGCATAGATAATCATGAAAAACCTGGTTTCAAGCAGGTGTACTCAAACTTTTGACTGGTACTGTATATAATATATATAATATATATATAATATATATATATATATATATATATAATATATATGTGTGTGTGTGTGTGTATATATATATATATATATATATATATATATATATATATATATATATATATATACTATAGATATATATATATTTTTTTTAATAACATATACTTTTTTTTTATAGAAGAAAGGTTCAAACAAATAATTGAGTGCATTTCATTTTAGTTTCTTTGTTTAATTTTGCCACTAGATGACAGTATTACATATGTTTGCAGTTTTATATTGTTACTACTGGTTCAGGACAGAATATTGATTGAAGTACAGGGGGTGGGTGATCGGGGTCGGGTGCCAGGTCTAGGAAGGCACTGATTTGAGTGTTAGTTCCACAATTGGCTTTACACACAATGTGGATGTGGAACTTTTGTGGCTATCCCCCCATCACCCCCCGCTAAAACGGGATTGTGATAGTGTTTTACCCCCCCCTAGCACCCACCCAATCACTGCTTGCCCTTTTCAGCTTCGACATTCTCACAGTTCTATTTTGTTCCTCAGGTGAACAGAATGGGAACCGGAACCCTGGGGGTCTGCAGATTGGCGACCTGGTGAACATTGACCTAGATTTAGAAATTGTGCAGTCCCTGCAGCATGGACATGGCGGGTGGACTGATGGCATGTTTGAGACCTTGACCACCACGGGCACAGTCTGTGGCATTGATGAAGATCACGACATTGTGGTGCAGTACCCCAGTGGAAACAGGTGGGTGGAGTGAGAGTCAAGCATGTACCCATGTATGTTCATAGTGGGACTGAAGAGTTAAGGCCACCACACACCAGATGCAGTGCCATTTTTCACTGGGTGTCCATACGCACCAGAAGCAACACAGAGATGTGTCAAGTTGGAAAACTGCCAGATCAGTAAAACTATAAAAAATTGCTATTGGCAAAACTGTGATCAAGACTGGTACATATTCAGCAATATGGCATAGTAATTATGGGTGCCTTCTCTGACGGTATTTCAGCATATATGGCAATACATCATACATATCAGGCTTATCCAGTGCATTTTGAATTGTTCGGAGCCATGGAGGGGATAAGAGGAGAAATATATATCTCCTACCCACTTCATACTATCTCGTGGCCACGAGATACCGATGTCGTGCGCACAAGATATATATAATTATTTTCTGTCATGTCACCTCCCGGGCTGTATCGTTTATAATTGCGATGATCTTTGTCATAAAGCTCTGGGTATTTTTTTCCACAGCAAGTATTATTTTTTCCTCTAATTTTGGATACTGCTTCACCCTGCTGGACCACATGCATTGAAGCTGTTCTCTGATCGGTCAATTGCCTAGTTGTCGCGCAACAAATTGTAAAAATTAAGTTTCAGTTCTATTTATTTTGTGTCGTCTGTTGTGTCCCCTGTGATGTGAAAGATACTTCTAGGTATAGGTTCTATTTATTTTGTCACATTGCTGCAAAGTTTCACTTGTTGCATCACGTCTGGTGTGTCAGCCTTTAGGTATGGATAGAAGGTCTGGAACCATCTATTTCTCCTGAAAAATACCTGAATATTGTTTTAAATTACATTTAAATGTTTTGAGTGCCGTTGCTGATTCAACACTTTGTTGTTTATGCAACTTAAAACATTTCTTCCTAATTGATACTTGTTTGATTTCGTGAGATTCAGTTGATTGGTAATTGGTTTTGTTTTTTGCTCTTTTGTGACGCTTGGTTCAAACAGTTAAAATGTTTCTCAATGTTGTCATGAGTTCCTCGGAGTTTGAGTTTGAAATCCCACTTGCACAGACAAGTGTATGTTTGTAAGTGAAGATAGTAGCGAGCACTATGTTTTAGATGAAGAACGTAGAAGTGGCATTACAGACATAAAAATGAAAAAAACAAAAGAATGTGAACAGGGAATGGAAAATAAAGTTTATCGATCATTTTGCTGAACCTACAACAGATTACGTTACAACAGATCATTGTCAGCGATCAGTTTTCAAGAAGTGTAAATGTAAGTGGTCTGTAAGCTTGTTTGAACAATGGTTAAATAAAAGAAATGCAAAAGCTATATGGAGGTTTTGTGGCCCAGTGTTTTAAAGAACAAGGCTTTTAACCAAGAGGTCCCTGGTTCAAATCCTGGGTCACTTGTTGACTCACTGTGTAACCCTGAGCAAGTCACTTAACCTCCTTGTAGTCCATCTTTTGGGTGAGATGTTGAAAGTGACTCTGCAGCTGATGCATAGTTCGCACACCCTACTCTCTGTAAGTTGCCTTGGATAAAGGTGTATGTTAAATAATAATAATAATAATATGAAATGTGAAATGCTAAACTGAAATCGCAAGCAAGTGTTATAGCTGAAATGTCCATTACTATAATTAACTCATTGTTGAAATAATTGTTGCGTAATAAAATGCTATTCGCTTTTCTGTTTAATTGTTCTGACTGGTTTCATTGATGAATGAACAGTTTTCTGTGGTTCTATAGTACAAACTGTGGATTCGTTAATCAGCAATATATCTGCCATGCACTCCTCTTCAAAGCCGTTTTTAGTTAGAAGATTTGTAGAATTAATCAAAGGGTGATGTTACAAATGTTTAAGGTGGTTTAAGCAGCAGTAAGCAATTTAAAAGAAGGATTGGCACATTTACATCAAGTCTTTAAAAAATGTATAGATCTGTATATTATATATATATATATAATTAGATAAAAAACCATTATTGGTAACTAATAATATATATAAATATAATGAGAGAGAGAAAAAACCATTACACAGTAACTAAGCTGCAATATAAAGTCAATAGCCAGAACAAGAGGTAATTGTTTCCAACACCTGGGCCAGCATTAACTAGATGTAACATACTGGTTAAGATTTATCACTAGATGTCTAAAGGCCATAATAAAAGCAGAAGGAGGACACGCAAAATATTAAAGCAGGGCTGCGAATACTTTTGTTATGAATAAATATTTGAAAGTGCTTTTTTATTTATTTTTTTATAAAGATTGTCTGTTAAACTAACAAATTGTGTATTTTGTTTTTTGTCATATTAATTGGTGGCTACTGTTCACTAAATGCTTGTGTTCAACATGTTTTCTTGAATTATCTTATATTAAGTGTAGGGTGCCAATACTTACAACCTGTATCCTTAATGAGTTACAAAAAAAACAGAACAAAGGGAGCATTCTATTTCTTATTTACTGGGTTCAGGAATGGGAAGTGCCTGCTTGTTGACCTTCATTCTTTTGTGCGTTTGTTTCAGGTGGACGTTCAACCCCGCTGTGCTGACGAAGGCAAATATGGTTCGGAGTGGAGATGCAGCTGCAGGCGCAGAAGGGGGCACCTCCCAGTTTCTTGTGGGAGACCTGGTTCAGATCTGCTATGACATTGAGCGAATCAAGCTTCTCCAGAGAGGACATGGCGAGTGGGCAGAAGCTATGCTGCCGGTAAGTGCAATATCTACAATGTCAGATCAAAATGCAGGCTTATTCACTTTGGTTTTGTTCAGTTTTGCTTTTAATTATGTGCTAAGTCCTAAATTAATCCAAAAGTGGAATTAAATGGTAATGTAATCCCCACACCCTTCCTGCCATTTGTGATGCACTGAGAAACTGGGCCGAGACCCATCAGAACTTATTTCAGATGGCTACCAGCTACTACCACATTCTAATGTTTCTATCGCGAGTAACCTGGGCTGCTTAAAGCTTAAAATCCTTAAAATAAGATGCCTGTTATTGCATTTGTTAGGAAAGTATCAGCTTTTTATTTTTTAAAGGGATTACAAGAAAAGTCTAGATTTGTGTGTGTCATCTTTAGTTCAAATCTGTATCTAAAAAGCTCCAAATGTATCTTACCAAGTTTGCTTATTGCAAGTTTGCTTATTGCAGACTTTGGGGAAGGTTGGTAGAGTCCAACAGATCTATTCAGACAGTGACCTGAAGGTGGAGGTTTGTGGAACATCCTGGACATATAATCCTGCGGCTGTTACCAAGGTGGCCCCAGCAGGCTCTGCTGTGACCAATGCATCTGGAGGTGTGTGTGTTTCGTTTATGTAGTATCTGGGCTGATGCAGGTACATTATACCTTATTTTAAGAAGTCCCAAGGGACGGATCACAAGAACAGCGCTGTAAATGTAAACTTGGTGTTGTATGGATGAAGTGTGTAGTGCCTGCTCTTTTCCTTTCATCATGCCATAAATTACTACTATTATGCCAAGTGTCAGATCCAGTATATTCTAGTGCTGATTTTAACACAGTGTTCTGATGATGGGAAATGACTACAATTTTTAGGCTTGTTGGTTAAAACCCTGTAATTCTTTAGTCTTTTGATTAAAAGCCTAGCTGACAGAATTGCTTGTAACAGAAACAAGCATATTTTGTTTAAATGTATACCAGCAGTGGGTACAAAGAGGGAAAAAAATAGGTGCTCATGGAAAATACAATTAAACAGTCTTATAAATCAGAGTGGTTTGCAAATTATATTTTCAGGGTGATTTATTGCAGCGTTTTAATCTTTTGCCATAGAACGTCTGTCTCAGCTTTTAAAGAAGCTGTTTGAAACACAAGAATCTGGAGATATTAATGAAGAACTCGTAAAAGCAGCTGCCAATGGGGATCTTGCCAAAGTTGAAGACTTGTTAAAGCGCCCTGATGTTGATGTAAGTTATTTCCTCTTTTGTGTTGCACTAGCCCAGTGATAATTGAGAAGATTAACTGTGTAACTTATCTGCATAGACCATTTAAATTTTTATCTGTACTTTGTTAATGTGATTATTCAAAATTATTCACACCCCTAAACATTAACACACACACACACACACACACACACACACACACACATATATATATATATATATATATATACAAAATATATATATATATAGATATATATCCATACATATAATACATAAATATAAAATTTGTGTCCAAAAAAGGGGTAAAGCAAGCACGGGCAATGTGATCTTCAGAGCATTAACACTAGAGTGTGCCTCAGGCGTGCCCTGGAGCGACCACCCTATCGGTGTCTATGTGTGCCATTTTCACACACGCTGTTTATTTTACACGTGCTGTTTTAAATTTTTTTTTTCAGAGTAAAACAGGTTCAAAAGGCATTGAATCGCAAAAAAACACCCAGTACTGTATCTCCAGCCAAGCCCCACCTCTTGTTCGCTGTATTTTTCACATACAGCTCTGCTCACAGACGTGCATACTGATAAATCCTCTTCTGATCATTTGTTTTGTCACCAGACTCTTCAATAATGCGATCCAAGTCATTATTTTATTACTATAACATCTAAAAAAGCTCTGCAAATGTCGGTGATATGGATGCAGATGCAGAAGCAGCTACCTCCTTTATGTCTGTGTTATCTCTGTAATGCATGGGGCTATGAGAAACGCCCTTTTTATTTATTTATTTTTTTTCTCCCCGGTTGCATTCGGCTCCTATCTGTCTCAGTCGGCCATTGAAAGGTTATATATATATACACGTACACATTTATTAAAATATCCCCTTCTGTTGACAAATTACATAGATATCAAGGACTTTTTTTTTTTTTAACTTTCTTGTAAAATCGTGTTATAATGCACCTCGCTATAGTGTTAACTAAAGCAGCCATTTTGAAAAGAACTTGGGTACAGACTTTAAAATTATAATTGTAAAAACAATGTTAACAATGCAAAGAGAAAATACACGTATGTTAGGTAAGGAGTTGTAGCAACACGGGAGAACATGTAGCGCTATATTTTTCAGAACCCTGCTACTTAGGGAGATAAGCTTACACTACATTTAAGCTTGCTATTTATATGCAGACCTTCACCTGTGGAAAACATTTTGTTATTAATAATGACAAATACTACCCTCCATGTTCGGACTTGCTTCAAACTGTTCCCTGAAGGCTTTGTGTTTTCCGTTATTGTATAGTAGCACTCAGTGACTTTAAGACCCCACTTCCAGAAAACAATAAGACCTCACTGGTGCTTATGGCTGTTTAAAGAAGTAACTATGTGACCTGCAGTGTTTTCTTTGTATCTGAGCCAGATCACAAGGAAATAAAATACAGTACATGCACATCAGCTATATTGTTCACAGCCCTCACCGAAAGGGCTGTAGTGGGTCCCAGCAGGTCTTCTGAGCCGCTTACATCACCATCCATCATCACTGACCCCTTGTTTCTCGCACTGCACTGTAGCATGGATAAAGTGCAAATGTGGTTAATGTGGGATAGAGACTGCCAGAGGCCTTCTTTAGTATTGCAGCCCACACTACGTTAACCTTGCATCACTACCCAGAATCGCAGTGGGAATATAGCATTTAATTAGATCACATAACTCCAAAAGTAAAATACCAGCAAATAGATGCTATACTAAAATTTACTCTGTCATACTGCTGACATAAATACAGATGCTTAAATCTAAGTGCTTTAAAGAGTAAGTTGCAGGGTTCCTAAAAATATAGCGTTACACGTCCCCACGTGATGCTACAACTGTTTAAATAATGTACCTGTAATGTTCTTTTCATTAACATCCTGACAGCTTTTTACACTTATAACTTTAAAGTCTGTTTCAAAGCTCTTTTCAAAATGTCTGCTCTAAAAGCCCATTGAACTAGATCGGTCCTTTAAATCCCTGCAGGAAGAGTGGTTTAAAAAAAAAAAAAAAAAAAAAAAGAACAACTAGTAAGTGCTCTGGCTTTTCTGTTCTGTACCACATCATGGATCATTATTGCTGTGCTGTCTGTGTAGGCAATAATCTTTACACTATCGGTGCACTAGAGCAGACATATTTGAAGAGAGCTTTGAAACAAACTTTAAAGTTATCAGTGTAAAATGTTGTCAGGATGTTAATAATGAAAAGAAAAATGACAGGTACGTTATTTAAACAGTTGTAGAAACATGTATTCATTACATATTTTATTGAAGCAATGTTGCCTCTATAGGTACTCCCCCAGTGCTTTGGTATTATACCTTGCTCCAATGCATGGTGGCAGTGTCATTTATAAAGAGGTGCTATGTATAACGATCTAGTAGTGGATTTTTATACAGCAACTTTTGTTTAAGAACTAGTAATTTACCATGACATTTAATGTGTGATTTATAGTACTCGCACGTTGTCAAACAGCTTCTGTTAACAGAGAAAAAAACAAAACAAAACCTTTGAAGGTTCAGAATTACCTTCACATTCCTGGCTAGTGAATGTACCTTTGAACCTGAACACAGCCCTACTGCTAAAGCACCACCACTGTTTTTGAGCATAAAATATTTGTTAGAATCTGAGCAAACTCTTTTAAAAGTACCTAATTTATATTGAAGACGCGGGGCCTTTCATCGATAGGCTGCTGGTTTCATTCCCAGGCAATGCTGAGAAGGTGATTTCTCTGGTTGCTCTGAGTAGGCCCTATATAGTATGTGAAGCAGGTTCTGGTGGTCCCAGTTCATAGTGGACAGGTGTCTTGCAAAACTGGTGGTTGGCAAGAATTGGTATCTTGTTGATAAGGAGGGATAGAGTTTAATGGGCATGCTGGTCCATGTTTATTGTAGTGAAGTGCTTTTTATAAATAAAGGTTGTATATTGTCTGATCCTAGGCACTACAGAGTTCTAAAACGTACACAGAAATAAAATAAGAATGTTTTGTGCTTAAGTTCAATTGGGGGGGGGGGGGGGGGTTATGGGTTATTATTTATTCTATCTTGGTCAACTTCTAGTAAGTATTAAATTGCTAACTTTTTTGTTTTCCCAGCACGGTATTTTTCCCTGAAGGCTCGTTACTAGGAAATGCTGATTTCTCGCCTTTTGTTCTCCCTCTTGCAGCATGTTTTCTTATTTCTTTTTTACTTTGTATTATTTGGACCTGTTTTCCTTGTGCCAATTACTGGAAGCTGGCTAAGTGCCCTATGCTTTTCAGAAGAATAATTGCATGCAGCAGGTGGCGGCTAGACCAAGAAACGCTGGCAAAGTGATGCCCCATTAATTCCCTATTGAGGCATTTATATTCATGTTTCACATCCTTTAAATGTAGTTCATGTCTAACCTATGTGTTTGTTACTGATGATGTGTTCTAGGTGAACGGACAGTGTGCTGGGCACACAGCTATGCAGGCAGCCAGTCAAAATGGACATGTGGATGTGCTAAAATTACTGCTCAAACACAGCGTTGACTTAGAAGCAGAGGTATGTTCAGCTGTTTAAAAGCTAACCGGGATGTTTCGTTCCCTTTTCAGCATTTGTAACCCTGTTTTTATGAAGCTTAGCTCACCATTATCCTTTAGGGTTTGGAATGTACTGTATGACTCTTTACTGTTTTTTGTTTTGTTTTTTTTAAATATCACATCATAAAGAAATTAAGGGTTACAGATAAACATTTTAAATTAAAAGTGATTGTTCAGATTTAAAACTATGCAGTTGTTTTACTATAAAGAAACAAAGCCAACAGGAATGAAGCATTTTTATATGCATGGGATATTCTTTGTGAAAGGCATTAGAAAATAAACCACCTGTTAATATACATCATGTCAGCTATGCTTTGAAACTTTTTATATTCATCTTTATTTAAAAGAACACTGCTGGGAGAATGAGACTTCCTATTCATGGACCAGCAAAGTTATTGCAAGGTTTAACTGTGTATTGCAAAGAAAATATTATTATTGGCTTTATAGTGTTTGTTATTTAGAGGACTAAACTATATGTATTAAATTTGGCTTAATATAAAGCTACAATATCTAATCTTAAATGGATTTCAGTATTGGTAACCTATTCAGATTTTCAATAAATGTATTGCCATTGCTAGCTCACTGTGCTCAAATTAGGTAGTGTTTCTGTTGCCTTTTGCAATAATAAAATGTATATATTTAAAAGAAGTTGCCTTAAACTGTAGGACTTCAGTTTGAACACATAGTAATTAAAATCTCCCAAGGTGACCTTCTAAACTCACAATGTAATACACATTTGGAGTGACTTTTAATTTTTAAAGTGTGTCACTTACATTTCAGGTATACAGTTTGATTACATGTATTCCTATTCAGTAGAAATTATCAGCTTCAACTTTAGAATATCAGACTAAAGCAAATACAAAAAAAAGAAGTTACTTATTTGGCATCTTCTTGGTTGAATACTGGCTGAAGTTGAAGATGTTGCTCTTTAGAACCCATAATTTAGGTATATATTAAAGACAAAATATGTCAAACACTGCCTAGGATGATTAGCAGTGTGCTATTTTATAAAATCAGATCTTTTGGTAATTTTGGAGTGTGCTTATAGTCTGAATGTGGTGACAACACTACTGCAGCCTTTGCAGCAAGCAGTGCCCTGTATTTTATTTAGTGAGCATAAGAAAACTCAGGTCTTGTATTTTCAAGGGGATACTGTGCCTTTGTTCCTGCATATAGAAACAGAGGCTGCATACATATTCTGGCAGGCAGAGAGAAGGCAATGGAGTTAAAACAGTGGTATGTGTGTATTTTAGGACAAAGATGGAGACAGGGCTGTGCACCACGCAGCTTTTGGAGATGAAGGGTCGGTAATTGAGGTTTTGCACAGAGGAGGTGCGGATCTGAATGCTCGAAACAAGCGCAGACAGACTCCTTTACACATTGCAGTAAATAAAGGTCATCTGCAAGTTGTTAAGACTTTGCTGGACTTTGGCTGCCATCCCAGTCTTCAGGTAAAAAAAAAATAAAAAAAATACTCCCTAAGACTCTTTTTTTTTTTTAATTGTAGATTATAATTATGCTTTCACACCATCACTTGATTTATATAGGTTTATAAATATTCTGTAGCATTTAGAAAACCTCCCTCATAAGTTGTTCAGCAGATTCTGTAGAGGTGCTTTATGCTCCTTTTAATATTCATGTTTTTATACAGGGTGTATTCTTGATATTTCCAGTGAAATATTAATGTCTGCCCCCCCCACCTCCGTCTCCTTTTTAACAAGTGCTTAAGGTTTCCCATATACATGCTGTTTTCTCATTTCTTCTGCTTTTTTAAATGTCCCATTTGAAATAAAAATGATGTGCCGTCAAATGAAGAATAAATAGCACTGCATTAAAAAGATGTGGACCCACTTCACAGATTAATAGCGATGAATAAGTATTTGAACTGAGAAATTCATGCAGAATGTTTTCATTCATATCACCCAAGCTGTTCTGGTTGGGAAGGCACTGTACATTACTTCTTAGGCAAGACCAAAATATATTGTATTTCTGGTCATCCTGCTTAAACTTTTTTTTTTTTCACCTCACACCTTCTGTTGCTTGCTGCAAAGACTTGTTTTAAAAGGGCACTTCCTTCCTAATTTTCCCTGCTGTGGACAGCCCCCCCTCGCTCCCCCATTATAGCTTGCCTCCATTCTATTCTGCAGCAAGACCAACTGTTCCATTCTGTTTTATAATCCTGAAGAAATACAGAAGTGTGGCCTCACACAGTTTATATCAAGCTTTGTTGTTGTTGTTGTTGTTGTTGTTATTATTTTAACCCTTTCCTCTCCCCAGCGCTCTGTCAAATTCGCTTCGGCCTGTGAACTGTAATGAAAAGGCCAGGCAGCCTTTAATTTCCTTTGCACTAACCACTTCACTTATTAACACAGATTGCTTGGGATATCCATGCAGAATAATTGCTGTGCATTTTATATTTTCAGTATAGTCTTCTTATTTGAGTAGCACTGCACACTACGCTCTTAAGTACATTTTGTTGAAAACTACACATGTATAAATTGCTCCTTTTTTTTTTGAGCGTGTGCCCATGCTTTAAGTTTTTTTTATAGCTGATGCAACTGCATTTAGTATCCCCCTGTATAACCTTGTCTTTAACATCCAGTAAATCTCTCCTGCTGCATATTTCATCACTTCTCTTGCAATCTTATCCATTTACTGAAACAGCTTGATCCTTCTGGGTCCCTGCCTAGGTACCAGTACCAAAATATGAGCATGATCGCTCTATATAAAAAGTGCTGTTGCCCAACAGTAAGCATGTTTTGCGATCAGTAATGTCAGCTTCATACACTGGTACCTGCCAGTGATCGAAAAACGTGTTTACTGTTGGGCAACAGCACTTTTTATATAGAGCGATCATGCTCATATTTTTGCTGTCAACTTTTCTCACTTCACTTTTTGGTTTTTGCAACCCCCAACTACACTCAGATCAAGGCTTATTACTGATGGATGTATTTGACACACAGTTGTAATTCTTGGTAGCCAGAGATGTATTAAACATGTATTTTCTTTTTATATACTGTTTATTTTACCACATAAATTTGACTTGGTAATATATATATATATATATATATAAGTAAATTCAAGTTTGTACAAAATATTGGATGATTTAAGAACAACCAGTTCACACGTTTTTTTTTTTTTTAACCCAATTACTAAGTATACATTTTGAACATAACCCTATACACTAAGATTGTGAAAAAAGCAGAACACTTCACAATGTAGACCGTGCATTAGTGCGTTAAACATGTGACTGATACAACATTATTTGTAAATCCAGTGCTTGGTACTAAACTCGAAGCATGTATTAATGATGTGCAGGACTCTGAGGGAGACACTCCTCTTCATGACGCCATCAGTAAGAAGCGGGATGATATGCTGTCTGTGCTTTTGGAGGCTGGAGCTGACGTCACCATCACAAACAACAATGGATTCAATGCACTTCATCATGCTGCACTACGAGGGAACCCCAGGTAGGAAGCCTGAACCTTTCCATCGTCTTCTCTTTCCGCTCGGATGCTTCATGGAAACAAACCCCATAAAGTATCATCCTGGGAAAGAAGGGGAGGGGGTAGAGCTCGTACAGCACAAATGTGTCTTAATTCCAAACTGAGTTGCACAGCAGAACGTCACACATGTGTCCTTTTATTTGGGTGAGTGCAGGTGAGTAATGATTTATTATAATTTTTAGAACTTGGTGATTGTTGCCTAGAGGGTACTGGTGTTTGCACTTGGATTTATTTGCTATTTATCAACATGGCCAAAAGAACATTCAGTGATGAATTGGATTTTTGGTACTTTATTGAGAAATAGTGACCAGTGTCTTTGAACTAGATGCCCCCTTAGGCAGGTATACTTTAATACGAAAAAGTTTTCATGCTTTAACCCTTAGCGGTACACTTTATTTTCACATGCACGGTTTATTTTGCACTTGTGTTTTAAATTTTTTTTTTCAGAGTAAAACAGGTTGAAAAGGCCCTGCATAGCAAAAAGACATGTACTGCATCTCCAGCCAAGCCCCACCCCTTGTTTGTTGTATTTTTCACATACCTCTTTAGACATGCATACTGATAAATCCATTAATAAGTCATTATTTTATTACTATAGCATCTCAAAATACTCTGCAAATGTCCGTGATATTCTTTGAGCACTGGATGCGGAAGCAGCTATCTCCTTTGTTTGTGTCTTATCTGTATGGTACAGGGGCTATGTGAATTGCACAGATACGGCCCTTTTTTTTCGGCTTCATTTGGCTCCTATCGGTCTCACTCGGCCATTGAAAGGTTTTCTCTGCTTTTTCCAGAGAAAATCGACTAGAGACCCGTGCATAGAGGGACTACCGAGTCTGTTCAGGTTGTTTGTCTTCAGACTTGAAATAGTCTTGAAGTAGCTGTGGCTTTTATGTTGATGGTTCCAAGTGCACTTTTTTGTTTTATTGCTGCAGTATTTTCTTGGCAGGAGGTTATAACTTGCATTTTACTGTTAAACAGCCATCGAAAACAATGTTATCGATAGCAAAAACTATGTAAACAAATTAGGTTCTCTGTACATCCACATACACGAGGAGGCTGTGACTAATTGTGTGTGGATTAATTGGTTGTTTATATGTACGCAGGCATGTGGTCCAGTGATGTGTGTTTTTTTTTTTTGCTGTTAGCTAGTAGAATTGACTTTTTGTTCTGGTTGCGTAATGTTACACCCTTGCTGTGCAGTAGACAGCAGACATACATTTTTAAATAGAGGAGTATGATGTTACTTTTTGCACAGTATGCACATTGTGTTATAGCCTGTCATTAATAAATACAGCCTGTTGCTTTTCGTTGAATTTAGCGCTGGTACGCTTTCTTTCATCGTTTGCGGATCTGTTATGTGGCGTGTTACTTTTTGAAGTCACACATAGCAAACTGGGATTGCAGTTTACATTTCTCAAAAGGGTACAGCTGTTCTGGCTTCCAAGTAATATTAGCAGCTCCAGGCAACACTTCCAGAGCTGGGCTAAATTCCTATGATGCAAACCGTAAAAGCACAGGGATCAATATTTAGCTTTCCCATAAAAAACTGTTTTCCCAGTCGATGTGTAGATTTGCCTTGTGCAGCAATGTAATATATAAGAACACAGGAATGTTTACAAACGAGAGGAGGCCATTCGGCCCATCTTGGTCGTTTTTTGTTGTTGCTAGCTTATTAACCCCAGAATCTCATCAATCAACTTCTTGAAGGATCCCAGGGTGTCAGCTTCAACAACATTACTGGGTAGTTGGTTCCAGACCTTCACAATTATATGTGTAAAAAAAAAAAAAAGTGCCTCCTATTTTCTGTTCTAAATGCCCCTTTGTCTAATCTCCATTTGTGACCACTGGTCCTTGTTTCTTTTTTCAGGTTGAAACAGTCCCCTGGGTCAACATTGTCAATACCTTTTAGAATTTTGAATGCTTGAATCAGATCGCCGCATAGTCGTCTTTGTTCAAGACTGAATAGATTCAATTATTTTAGCCTGTCTGCATGTGACATGCCTTTTAAACCCAGAGTAATTCTGTTCGCTCTTCTTTGCACTCTTTCTAGAGCAGCAATATCCTTTTTCTAGCGAAGTCACCAGAACTAAACACAATATTCTAGATGAGGTCTTACTAATGCTTTGTAAAGATTTTAACATTACTTCCCTTGATTTAAATTCAACACTTCACTATATATCTGAGCATCTTGTTGGCCTTTTTTTTTTTTTTTTTTTTTTTATAGCTTCCCCACATTGTCTAGATGAAGACATTTCTGAGTGAACAAAAACTCTTATGTCTTTTTCATAGATTCCTTCTTCAATTTCAGTATCTCCCAAGTGATATTTATAATGCACATTTTTATTGCCTGCATGCAGTACCTTACATTTTTCTCTATTAAATGTAATTTGCCATGTGTCTGCCCAGTTCTGAATGCTGTCTAGGTCATTTTGAATGACCTTTGCTGCTGCAACGTGTTCGCCTCTCCTCCTAGTCTTGTGTCGTCTGCAGATTTAACAAGTTTGTGTACTATAAGAGAATCTAAGTCATTAATGTAGATTAGGAATAGCAGAGGACCTAATGCTGATCCCTGTGGTACACCATTTTGAGGTTTCTCCTCTAATCAGTACTTTCTGTATTCTACATGATAACCACTCCCTAATCCATGTGCATGCATTTCCTTGAATCCCTACTGCGTTCAGTTTGAGAATTAATCTTTTATGCAGGACTTTGTCAAAAGCTTTCTGGAGATAAAATAAACCATATCAGATGCTTTGCAGTTATCCATTGTCGATGTTGCATCCTCAAAAATCAAGCAGGTTAGTTACACAGTCTCCTTTTCCTAAAACCATGCTGACTATCTCCCAGGATACTGTTACCATACAGGTAAAACTGGATAGAAACAGGTCGACGTGGGACATGTTGCCAGTATCCTCCTTTTGTAAAAACTTGTGAAAAGTAATCATTTAATAGATTTGCTATTTTTTTCTCTTCCTCTATGATTTTGTATGTGTATAGATAGGTATCTATCTATCTATCTATCTATCTATCTGTCTATTCACAGCTTTTACATCTCGTTGGCTCGTGAATTTCTCAAACAGTAAATTTCATTTCACCTCACAAAGTTCTTTTGTTGCTTTTGTTTTAGAATTTTTTTTTTTTTTTTTTTAAATAATTAATGGTAAATGTTTACTTTTGGACATGCAAAGCTACTGTTGTAAAGACGTTACAATACAGTATTACATTTAGTATGATGGTGCAGATTGATTGTTTTATGGTCATTTGTAAGAAATTGATTAAAATGTTGCTTTTTAAAATGTTGTGCTTTTGGCAGTGGGAAGGATGGAAAGTCTCACAGGTCAGTAATTAAGAAGCTGAGCTTCTGTGTGGTAGATTATATTTTTTCCAGGACAGAATACAAAATCAAATGAAAACCCAGAGTATATTGGCAGTATTATTGAGGTCTAGCATGTTTTCAGCAAAGTTTGACTTTTTTTTATGTACTTTAGTGGGTGTGTACTGTTTTTGTTCTTGGTTGAGAGTTACCAGCAGTTTGACTTGGGATGTTGCGGTAGTTTTTGCTAAGAGCAATAGGTAAAGCAAGGAGAGTGTACTGTGAACATTATGGCTAATTGCCCGTAACTCGTTATCACTGTAAGCAAGCTGCACTAAAGTAGTAGCTTGTGTACTTTTTTTACATTTGGTAATTTCAATAACCTGTATTAATGGGTTACTCGACATCTATTGTATATTGTTGTAAAAAAAAATATTTGGTGCCTTCCTTTATTCCACTTGCTTTACAATTTAGAATTGTCGCAGGCATGGGTAAATATTTGGAATGGTTCTGTTTGTTTTAAACATCTTTCTTCAGTGGAATGTGGCAGGAAGCAATCGATGACTGTATTCTAGACTTATCCTCTGGAAATGGCTTTGTTTCACTTTCCCTGTTGCACTTAAACATGCTTGATGTTTGTTTATTTTTTGACATGACAAGGGACAGAATTCTGCTATCTTTCAGAAACAAAGTAATCAGTTATTTACAGGACAAGTGCACCATATAAAAATGATTTTGATCTCCATTCATATGAACATGGTTTGGGCATGAACAGGGTACTGTAGTTCACACAGTGGCTTTTTATTGGATGGCGCACAGAAAAGGCACTGATGGAATACTACATTTCCCCTACTTTGTTTATATTACACCTTCCCCTTTGGCTAGCCATTTAATGTTCCGGGGGACCAGATAAGAAATGTAACGCGTTGCTGTCAGAGGTCTTCTGTGTGCAGGTTAATGGAAGCAAGCAGTGCTGTGTGTGTACTAAGTAAAGTGTAAAACTACATCTGGTTTCCATCTGTTTATTGTGGCATTGTTTGAAAGAAAGTTGAACACGTGAATCCTTGTGGAATGAATATTGTTGCTGATTGTGTGTGCAGTGAACATTTTTTAGATCTGTCCTATTCTACTTACTTTGAGGACATACTTCAGTTCTACATGCTGACTATTTCCGTGATACCTCATGTATTTAAATAAAAAAATATTGCCAGTTTTATTACCTCTGACAAAATAATTATGATTTAGTTCCCAGTTATTCAAAACCTTGTTTTTAAATGCCCATTGTGTCCAATGTAATAATACCAAAAAAGCTTGCCATCATTTGTATCTGTTCTTAAATATCAGAAGATCAAATATAAAGTATGTTAAATATTACAATAGATTTCATTCAAGTATGTTTATTTTTAGTGCAGTCATATAATACTGAACATAGAACAATGCATTATTAACCAGCACCAATTAATGGTGTATTGATGCAAAGCTATCTGCAAACTGAAAAAAAAAACATACATCTTCACAGAGCCAAAACAGATTGCAGAAGGAAATTGACAGCAGTACTAAGGGGAAGGTTGGCTAAAAGCGCACAGTTACAGAGACACAGCTGTGTTTTGTATTTGTGGGGAGAACCAAAGACAAATTTTAGCAGTAGCTTAACATAAATGCCCCCACCTTTTGGAAGAAAACTGTCCTGTAGTGATCAATGCATAGCTACAGCTGGTTGAAGGGGACCAAATCCATTGAAGAGGTGATTTGGTTCCATTTTACCAGCTTTAGCAAAGCATTGGAAGGTAGATTTGAACCTCAGTGCTATAAAGGAAGGAAAATAACACATGTTGATTACTATAAGTGCCAAGTGTTCTTTGTCGTGGGTATAGCACATAGTGATGCCGAGAGCACTGGAGAAATATAATTTCATCAGTACCAACTTAAAGTGCATTTCGTGCTTCAGAAACAGATCTACGGAAAAGGCTCCTTTTTCATTCTTTCAAAGTTTTTGGTAGAAAAACAGTAATGTCCCAAAGAATAATATGTAAATCATACTTCAGCAGAATATCTTCTGGTAATGTAACAATTACTAATAATTACTTATTCTAGGTCACGGTCAGCTTGCTTATGAGTAACAATTTCCTGACTACAGGTTTTGTGTGATTTGATGCCTTGAGTGGGGAGGTTCATTCTGTAAGTGCTTGGATTAATTTCTTCATTGTTTTGACCTATAACCAAATATTAGTCCTTAATTATGGCAGCATTGGTTATTAAAACAGGAATTAGATCCCCCTATCTTCTAGTTGTCTATTTCTAGTTGTAGTTTAAACTAGAACAAGCTAACTGTTCACCTGTTTTCTGATGAGGTACAGTATAAGGAAAGCTGTTCTTTACACCGCAAGGACCAGGGCAAAGGCAGCAGAAGCAGGTGCAGCTCAATATGGACTTCGCCAACGAAGCGGCTATAAAACCAGCTCTATTAATATGCCCCCATTCCATCCCCCACCCCCTGTGCTGGTGGTCTTGTACACTTCCAGCTGCTCAAGTGTGCTTTTGGATGGCTCCCCTGTTTCATACATTGGCCATATCAGGGCAAGAAAAGGCAGTGGAAAAAAGCAGTACAGCATTTGATAATGTCAGCATCTGTTCTCTGTGTCAGTCAACCGCTTGGAAATGTCTGATACATTGGTGTCAGCACATACCCAGGGTTCACTGGGTTGTCAGTAATATAAAAAAAAAGGGAAATAAAATAGAGAGGAGCAGCTGACATCAGTGGTGGATATGAAATTTGAGAGGCCATGCCTGTTACCGGTGATAGTTTAATATATAGCAGTCATGTAGTGATGGCCAGTTGTCCCTGTCCAATGATGGCTCCTTTAGCTATAAAAATGTGCACTGTCATTTCTATCCAAAACATATTCAGCCTTGTCAGCTTAGCTGTGTAATGGTATGAATTACTTTTTTCTCGACCTTTTCAAATATCCATCAGTATTATCCTTTTCCATGCTCTAAGGCTGTGCAGCACGGCATACATCGACTAAGCGTATTGTATTTTAATTTTATTTTAGCCGACTTGCCTCTAGCTCAGAACAAGCTGAATAAAACCATTCAGGTGAACAATCTGTGATCAAGTTATACAAAGCAGATCCACTGTGAACTATTTCAAGCTTATTTTATTTTTTTGTTGTCTATATGATTTGCTAACTTAATTGACAGGTTTAATTTTGAAAAGAATATATACTTTTGTAATTTTAAAGTCTTTTTTCTACAAAGACAGACAGGAGAAGGTGCAGTTCAGTTACAGGACTGTAACCTGTTTGAAAATTGGTGTCAAGGGTAGCCAAAGTGAGAGGCATCTTGTCAGTGGGGCCCATAGTGCTACAGAGTTTGACAGCTGGGGCGTGGACTGACTGAGGCGCGGGGGTAGAGTGACTTGCCCAAGGTCATATACAGTGGCAGTGTTGGGATTTACCTTCATTGTTCAGTTCAGTTAATTGCTCTGTTTTGTACAAAGTGCTAGAGGAAAAAAAGCAGTAGATGGGTGCAGCAATCCATCATTGCGTCCTTTATTTTATGAAGCTGTCGACAATGGAAATCAGCTGACTGGCAGACACAATCCAGAAATCTCTGCATTGTCACTTTTCCATGCACTAATCTGACTGCACTTCGCTTCAGCAAAGCATTTGGCAAGCATAGCAAACATTAACAATGGTGTTGAGGGGAGGGGAGAGGAGCAGGCTTGGCAAAAAAAAAAGGGGGAGGGGGAGGTGGTGTAGAATCTTGAAATAATATTCTTAGGATTTGGTTGAAAATTCATTGTTTAAGTCCACAATATTTTTCGACTTTGCTTGATGGATTACTTGTCATGCTTCTATTTATGCAAAAAAGAGGTGTTAAGATACATTAGGTCAGTTTTATGGTTTAACACAAATTGGTGTTCTACAAAAGTGTGTGTGAAAAAAATATTTAATTCTGGGGAAGAGTAACTTCTGCTGCTTTAGAAGAAAGAGTAGGACTCGTTTTTAACTCGTCTGTCACCATGTTCAGAATAGAACTGGTAGCACCCATTCATTTAGAGTTTTTACTGGTGCAGTCAGTTCATCAAAACCTTGTACACCTCCGCAGGGCCTCAAAGTACCTCCAGAACCAAATAACTTATTAAAGTAAAGAAGACGACAAAACCATGACAGTTACTTACTGTTCATCGCAGCACTGCAATTAAATTAATGATCTTGCTCTAACCATCACACGCCTATCTAACTGCTTCCTTAAGTTCAAAGGCACAGCTAAATTGCAGTTCAGAGATCCATAATTCTTTTGTTGCTCAGTGCCCAACCAAAAATACATACTTCTTTACATTCCATAACTTTTGTATATTCATATGGGTACATAAAGAAGTATGTGCTCTGGGCAGGCAGAAAGATGGCATCTGTGCTATGAAAATGCTTCACACTCTCCCATCGATTACACTTAAGCTTTATTGGTACACAATATAATAAGAATAATTTGCTTTGTAAGTCCAAGCAGCATGACCTGGCATTAAACCACGAGTACAGTAATGTATTGATTATATCAATATAAGGTGACTTTCAATGTTACCTGAGGTGTCCTCAAGGGGTTTTTCCATCCACCTGAGCTAAACATTCTTTTCCTCTCATATGCATGAAATATTTTACAAATCCATACCGTACAGTCTGCTGATGACCCCATCTGTCCTCCAGAGAGCTGAAAAAAAAAAAAATCCAAGGATTTGTTGAGCAGGGTTAGAGCGTCCTTGCCATTTTTTTTTTTTTTTTTTTTTTAATTTAGAACTGCCTGAATGGTAGCTTGCTTGCTGGCAGGCTTGCCCTCTCCCTTAGTATTGTCCATTATAAACTTGATTGCAGTGTTCTGGGAATTAGGGAGTTCTTCAAGCCAAATGACTTTGTCACCACACATCCCTTTTTTTTTATTTATTTTTTTTTATCCCTCCCCCCTCTCCTTCTGCATCTGCCTCCCGGTGCATGGGCTGTGGTTTTAACCACCTCCCGACGATCTGTTAAAACGGTGCTGATGTTTGAAAAGGGGGTGATCCTGCTGGAACAGGAAGCTATTGTGAGCAGGATTTTGGTTATGGGCAGGCCAGAGGTCACATGCAAGAGCTAATGCTCATTCAGCACTTCTGGAATGGTGTTCTACTTTTTTTTTTTCCAGCCACTCACCTGCTTCTGTTTATTCCAAGGCTACCGGTCTATTCCAGTCTCAGTAGATCAATACCCATTTGCATGGAAATGTGAATTGTTCAGCAGGTCGCTAATTAATTTTTACCCTCTCCTCACATTTCACAAGTAAATACTGTCCCAGAGGCTTTGAACCAACTTGCAGTCGTTGAGGAAACAGGGCATTAAAAAAGTTATATTGTAAGCAGTTGCAAAGGTAACATGCTTTGAGAGTCCGGGTTCTTTGGAGGTAAAATAAAAAAAAGCGAACGAAGAAAAAGGTTGATAGTTGGTTGGTCATTGTTTCGCAATGGGTGTCAAAGAAATAAAACAATGAAAAATGTTTGCGGGAAGGGGGGTGCTTTAGTCAGAAGTATGACATCCCGTTTAGGAAATTTCACAGTCTGCCGATAGAAAGGGGGAGAGCAGCAAGAGCAAAATTCCTGCAGCTCACGATAAAAAGCTAGTGCAGCTGATCAAGAACAAATCAGAGGATAGCTGGAGAATTACACAGCAGCACCAGGAGAAACAGCAATGCAGCATTACGATTACAGCATGCAGACTTTGGAGGAAATACTGGTTACTATCATGAACATTTTTGGTTATGACTGACTTGCATCTAGAAACAATCTTTCAGCTAAACACTACTCCCCTCCCACCCCAAAAACAACAAACAAAAAAAAAAAAAGCTTTTTTTTTTTTTTTTCTTGATTTGTACCTCACAGTTCCTTAACATTAGTGTCAAGATCTTATCTCAACAGCAGTCGTCTAGCTGGAATTAAAAAGTGATTAGCCTTTATCACTGAACTTTCAATAAGAATGCAACTTGAGCAAAAAATAGAGAAAGACATAATAGGTGTAGCCAAATGGCTAAACAATCGTATATCAACATGGAAGCAGCCATACAGTACATGGAGCATACGTGTTCATAATTCTATCAGAGGCAATAAACAGATTCCATGATTCAAGAAGTTAATGAGCCTATCATTAGACATCAAGTTAACAACAACAGCTAATGAGCTAAACAGTTCATTGCAGCAGTACATTCTGGGTCAGCCTCTGGGGTTGCAACGATTTTTCATTTTTTTTTTTTTTTTTTTAAGCGCTACCAACTTTTTTTTTTCTCTTGAAAAAGGTATCCTCTATTAAAAAAGGGTGTAAATTCCTCCAACACATTTACGTACAAGCAAGTCATGCAGTTCATCACAGACGGCTTCCCGAAAGAAAAGTCAAGGCAATCGCAGGCACTTCCGAACATTAGCAAGTATATTACCTGTCCAGTTAGTAGCATGTAGCCTGTTTGCAGTTAAAACAGAGCTAATGACCTACAGAGCGATACATCTGCAGCAGCCGTCACATCCAGAGTGCACGCTGTACTCGCTGAATCAGCTTCTCTGAGCGGGGGAGGGGGGTGTGGGTGGGTTGCTGGGGGGGACCCCCCCCCCCCTCGTATACTTACCTTTTAGGAGGAGGAAAAAAAAAGAAGAAATGCATGTTTCATACCAAAGCATGCTGCAAGAAAAAAAAACCTATCTATGTACAGGATGCTTTCTTTTTCCAATTGTCAAGGTGTTGATGAATGTTTTTTTTTTTCCCTTTTACCTGCACCTGCTCTTGTGCGCTATGCGAGCACCTTCATATGGATGCCCTGCTGGAAGCAGTTTTGCACAGTAACAGGAACATGTGCTGTTTGTTTAGGTTTTAGCACAAGCTGTAGATACTTGTTTTTGCCATTATAGCAGTTTGATAGAGAAAGTTCCATTGCATAGCTCAGGATGAAAAGTTGAGCCACAAAAGGAAGAAAAAAACATCTTCTGTTTGTTTTTTCTCCTTTTTTTGGAATCACTGCAATATCTTGTGCCTTATTTATTTAGTTTGTTGGTTTTGTTTCTTTTTTTGGTTTTGTAAAAAAGAAAAAGCAGGAAAAAATAAAACCAGAATAAACCCCTGTTTTGGCAGTATGAACCATCTGTGAGGAGGGAGACCTTCCCAGTCTGGAGGGGTCAAGTCTCCCTGCGGGGGGAGGAGGTCAACAGGGGGGATCCCACACGCTCCGCAGAAAGGGAGAATGAGAAAGAGAGAGAGAGGCTGGCTGGCGTTTCACACTCAGAGGGCACAAGCAAAACTGTTACAGCTTTATAGGCAGCTAAACATTTGAAACATGCACTCACAGGCACAGCAGCCTCTCCAGTGTCTCTCTCCTCCCTGACCATATTTAGTCAACCATAGCAAAAAATAGTCTCTCAGCTGTCAATTGTCGATCCAAGACCAGGGGGGAGCCTCCATCCCGCTCTCCGCCTATTGATTGCTCGTCCTGCAGTAAGCCCCGGCATGGCTCTTGCCATTCGCCAAGCTATTTTTAGCACAGCCAAATAAAGTGGTCTCTCATGTTTCTGCTTATATATTTCCCTGTTTTTTTTTCTCTTTTCCTTCTTAACACTGAGCTTGCGCTGCATATGGTGCAGCCCATTGCAGCTGACACTATACTTGGAAAAAGCTGCCAGTAGTGGAGCAGTCTATAGGGAATATGGAGCAATACATATCCTTGTATTGCTATAGAAGACTGTGTAACCTGATTTCTTGATCGCTGAAAAGTGCCATGAATAATAATAAATCTGCTTAAGCCCCCCTTCAACCTCCCTCAGGCAAGCAGTCGACCCGTTACAAATGTATATCCAGTTGTAAAAGCGTAGAGTTTTTTTTTTTTTATTTCCTTCCCCACTGTTTTCTTGTTGAATGAATGTTTGTGATTTCTTTTTCTGCAATTTATTTTTATCCGCAGCCTATGGATAGCATGCATTGTGTTTTTATAGTGTGCAGGAATTGTTTGACGTATAAAATTTCCCATGGGAATGCTGTGTGTGGTTTGGTTTTTTTTTTTTTCATTAATCTTCAGATGGCATAGTGTAACATTCACTGGCCTTCTGAAACATGACAATTGAAAGGTAAATTTAATTATGAAGTTTAGTTTCAGAGTAAATATTGCAGCTTTGCTAAAAATGTAATTTGGTGACTCTGGGAGTCTGTGAAGCAGTAATCACGTCTGTCTTCGGCAGCACTTTGCAGTTTAAGTGACAATATGCTTTCCTGGTACAGTTACGTTGATAGGCAGCATACCTGTTTATTGATTAAACAGATTTTTCTATATTGGTTTACATTTGTCTTAATGATGTCAATTCAGTTTTGTGAGTTAGGAACACCAACTGGATATATACATGGGGATCAAGTCACTTCTCCTTCTGCCATCAATTCTAAGTAACTGGTGCTTCAGATTCAGTAAAGAAAGAGTTTTGTTAATTCACGATTGTCAAGTTGACAGTACATTGTAATTCTGCTGGACTTTAAATATGTTAACCTTCCACTAAATATCTGTCATCAGTATTTCACAATTTTGTATTTGTCAGATTCCAAACTGATAAGGGAGCTATACAGACATTTTACTCCTCAATACTCAAATGTATATTTCAGAAAATGGAAAAACAGTAATCTAGAGTGCAGTGTTGAAAACCTTACTAAAAGGTAGTGGTTTCCAATTATTGCAATTAGACTGTGTGGTGGAGTAACAGTCCATCACTAGTAATCCATCGCTCGTAATGCCATCATCCTAAACCCTTCTTGCATGCTCTTCTTTATAAGACAATTGATTGAATTAATCTATTAGAACAAACCTTGGGAAAGCTGGTGGTGTATAAACTGACTCTCCCTCTCTTGTTTTGTAGAGGGGAGGGCTATGTTGTGCAGAGAGTTTTCAGTGGCTTCACTCACTGACCTCGCAGTCCCTAAGTGCAGATCAAGGCCAAACCAAGGTTAATAAAAATGCCAGATGGCTTTGAGTGACTAGCATGAAACAATTTCAGAAAATACCACTCAGTATTTTCCCACACTTAATATTACCAATACCAGCCTGCTAAATGTATCCTTTACGTTAGTTTTAAAAACGTACACCCTTACATTTAGCAACTAAAACGCCTGTTGTCGCTGTCACGGTATATGAATGCCCCCTGGTGTGCCACAGTAAAAATTGCAACTTTGCATTATTCTATTCAAATCTGTGTAAAGCATTTTACAACCAAACAATATGAAAATACAGACAGCTAATAGATCTAGTGAAAGTTACAGTACCAGTCAAAAGTTTGAGTACACCTGCTTGAAACCAGGTTTTTCATGATTACCTATGCTTTTAACTGTATAAACTTGTCTATAAACACTTAGTATTTCATTATATGATACGTGTACTTATATAAGCTGAGAATCATAAGTCCATTGCATGCAAAAATTTAATTTTTAAATGAAAATGTAAATCTTGTCAGTTTCAGTGAAATGGTCACCCAAAGCAAGGGGATTTCAGTCTGAAGCCCAAGTCAGTTAAAAGTCTGAAATGTGTATAACACAGTGTTAGAACACTGGCCTAAGTATAAAAGTGTCTTTGTTAGATGTTCTCCGAGTTAAATAGCATGTTACCTAATTAACCTTTTGTCACCAATTATTGTTAACAGTTGGCACAAGTTTGTCATTCCTGAATGTAAGGGAGCAGAAAATGGCAAAATACGCTCAGTTAAGCAAAGAAAAAAGACAGTCTGTAAGAAATGAAGGTCAATCTTTAAGACAAATCGCAAGAACTTTGCAAGTGTCTGTAACTGCTGTGGCTAAGACTATCAAACGATTTGAAGAAACTGGCACTCATGAGGACCAAACAAAGTCAGGCAGGCCAAGGGTGACCTCAGAATCAGAGAACAAGTTCATTCCAGTCACACGTCTATGAAACCGGCGATTAACTGCCCCTGATATACAAGCTCAGCTAAATGCTACTAGAAGTACAGATGTTTCAACATCAACTGTTCAGAGGAGATTGCGTGAAGCTGGCCTAACAAAGAATTGCTGCAAAGAAACCATTGTTAAGAGTGCAGAATAATAGGAAGAGACTTGCCTGGGCCAAAAAACACAGAAACTGGACGTTTGAGTGGAAGTCGGTCTTATGGACCGAGGAGTCAAAATGTAAAATATCTGGGTCCAACCGCCGAGTATTTGTAAGACGCAGAGAGCGTGAGCGCATGAGTTCTGCATGTGTGGTTCCCACTGTCAAGCATGGAGGAGGCAGTGTCATGGTCTGGGGTTGCTTTGCTGGTGACAGAGTTGGTGATCTTTATTAGGTCCATGGGAAGCTCAACCAGCATGGCTATCATAGCATACTTCAGAGGCATGCCATTCCATCAGGATTACGGCTAGTTGGGCAGTCCTTCATTCTTCAGCAAGATAATGACCCGAAACACACCTCAAAGTTGTGCAAGAACTATCTGGCAAAGAAGGAAAGTGAAGGCAACTCAATCTAATGACCTGGCCTGCCTAGTCTCCAGACCTCAACCCCATAGAACTTGTATGGGACAAACTGGACAGAAGAGTCAAAGCAAAGCTACCCACAAGTGCCCTACAACTCTGGGAATTGCTGCAGAAGAGCTGGGAAGACATGTCGGGTGATTTCCTGCTGAAACTTGTTAACCGAATGCCTTGTGTTTGTGTGGCTGTTATTAAGGCAAAGGGTGGCTATTTTGAGGAATCCAAGACTTACAGACAATTTTCAATTTTCTTGAACATTGCTTTGATACTCCTTATGTTTTTTCTTTTGAATATTGTAACGTGTTTTCATTTTCAAGTATTTATAGAAACGTAAAATTATGCCAATTAAAAAAAAAAAAAAACTAGTTTCTAGCAAGTGTACTCAAACTTTTGACTGGTACTGTATGTTGAAACAACACTGTCAAATTCTTCTCCAGTACATGTGTATGTAACAGACCAGGGATGGAAGTAAGACTCCCACTGCATACACGTTTAATCCATTCCTGGTTTTATTGTGTTTGACACACCAGAGCTTGTTGATTACACTGGGGCTAATCCTAGCAAAACCTGGAATGGGTCTTTCCATCTCTGCAAACTAAATTGTAATGAATCAGATTGTATGTATGTGTACATTTAACCGCATCTCCATTTCAGATGAGCTTCTGTATAACTGTGTGTGCTTCTGACTAAATGCTTTGTAGATTACACACTGCTTTGACCTTTATTTATAATATCTTTGGGCATTGGGAGATCATTTAAAATGCTGAGGGCTCTGTTATGGGCACTAAAGTTAATGAAGATTGCACCCCACTAATACATAAATTGCTTAGAAATAAAAAGCCTGCAGTCTTTGGTTTCAGAATGCCTTCAAATAAATTACTGGGGAGGTTTTGTTGCATCTTTATCCCAGCAGGGGAATGTAATATAAAGGTCAGCAATAGGTTGCCACAGTGTGGGATAACATGTCAGTGCTTACCAACCCCATCATATGATATTTTTCAGAATCCATGAATTCATGGGGTTACTGATAAATTTGTCACATGCTAGCAATGACATTGTGAAAATATGAATTAAAAGGGTAAGTCTTTGGGTATCTATGGTACCTGCACCAAATAAAGTCTATTTGACTTCCAGTGGTAAATTCCCCAGAGCCAGTGTTCATCTGTTTTGAGCTCAACATGATGTAATGACTTGAGATTTCCACTGAGATGATATCTGATTAAGTACTTTGTATCTGGTTTTGTGTTTCACACATTCACAGTGGTGTTTTTCAGGTAATTGCATTTGTTGTACATCTGTATTAAGATGAGCAGTGGAATGGCAAAGAGTGCTATCCTGCTGCTGATCCCATCAACCAACATCCAGTAGGATTATTACATAGTGTTTGTGTGCTGATTAAACTTCAAGTGACCACACTCCTTGCCCTTTTCAGAGCAGTAGGAACTACTGGCAGTACACTGGAGTTTATAGTTCATATGTATTTTTTTCCATAAAAAAAGTAAAGTTAACTTGCTTGTTTCATTTCACCAGCTAGGCTATAGTCTCATCTGTGAGTAGATGAAACTATATTGTACGATTATAATCATGCTCGCTGACCTCTCAAGTTGAGTTGATTTCCATGCATTCTGTGTGGTGCAGCCTACAATGCTGAGGAATGCGTAATCTGACTTTCACTAGTGATAAATACACTTTCTGTTGTCAACAAAGTTATTTCAAATTGGTGCAGAATGAAAAGTGTATATTGGTAGCTTTTTGGCCCATTTGAAGGAAACGTGATCATTTGTTTGCATTAACTCATCAGTGTTTTTGACAGATACTAAATATTAATCCCAAAGAGTCTGAAATTGATTGCAAAGTGTATGACTCCGAGGACTCCTGGTGTGTGAAGAGTGCATCAGTCTGCATTCTAGTTGGTTTTGCCTTATTTAATGATGCTGTCACTCAGGATCAGTGTTGCAGCGTTTCAAATAGGAATTTTACTTATGGTGTCGGTGTTTCCCAGTGTTGATATATTTTCTGATTGACACCACTTCAAGAGATTTTGCTGTTTGAGAAAAAAAGACAAAAAAAACAGTTGTCAGAGTTACAAAGTTGTTGGCATTTTAAACGTAGGGCTACCTTAAACATGCAGCTAGAATAAGAAAAAAATCTTTTTGAGGTGGAAGCATAAGGTACTGTTTTTTTCTACAGCACATGAGACAGACATAATGGAATCACTTGAGATGCTGATACTTATAATTTCCTAGAAGTAGACATTTCATGCAAGCAATTTCTAGAGGATGGTTTGCTGGAAAGTGCAGTAGGAAGCATGCAGCATGCCTCAAAGTCCTTTACTCTATTTCAGATTCAGAACCCTCTCAACAGCTGTTCTGACAAAAGCCTTGGCTATAGGGTTATAGGGTTAAAGTATGTGCCTGACATCACTATTTATTATTGTGTCATGCCAGCCTTTGCTGTGACTGAGTGTTGGTTTACTTTATTAAACTAAATCTCTTGTCTATAAGACCACTTTGGGGCTTTTTTTTTGGTTGACACCCTGTGACGGGGTACACCCCGGCCCTGTGTGTTATATTTATGTTAGTATTTAAAATGCATTGTTTGTGTTGAAAACTACACAGTTTTGTTATTGTTTACAGCATGGGTGGGGTTTAAATGCCCCATCCAGATAAAATTGGGAGAATGTGTGGTCAACAGTGAGTGATTATTGATAAACTGGCTGTGACCATGAGGGGTAAATTAGTTAACAGATAGCCAGTTGATCCCTCGACCACAGTATAAAAGACCTGCAGCTGTCGCTGAATAGGGTGGAGTGTTCAGGAGTGGAGAACGAGAGTAGAGAGGAGGTAAAAGAATAAATCTAAATAATCAATTGCTACACATGCTGGGTCAGCACCAGCACAATACTTTTAGCTATTATTTGTTTGTCTCCATTTTGGCCAACGTGTCTTTTTGTTTTATAAAGTGTTTGTTTTGTTGTATCTTTTTATTTGTAATTAAAACATGCAAGCAGCGCTTTCATACCCCAGAGCTGTCTGTGTCTGTCTTCCTGGCCTGACGTCACCACCCAAGCTATCCGTCACACACCCTTTCATCAGTTTCCCAGTTCTGTATGTGTGCTATATAAACAATAACAGTAGCATATGGTTAAAGGTTTTAAATCTAGACCACAGAGACCTGAGAAATTCCATCCTAGTACAAGAAAATAAAAGCACTGATGGTGTGCACGCTAATGTATTTGTGTTTCCTCCTTTGGTTTTAATTCTTTTTTTTGCGTGTTATTAATACTGGGGTTAGGGCTTCTGATAAGGGTGAAAACTATAATGTGGGATATGTTACACAAGTAAAGTAAGTGCATGCTTTTGAAACCGAGCAACGCAGGTCCAGGCAGCTGCTGAGTATAAGCTACCACCTGTTCTTGTCCTGTCTTTTGAAGCAATCAGAAAATGTACAGCTATTGTTAAATTTAGTGATGGGAGAAAAACAATGAATAATACCGTTGAATAATGTGTTTGTTTGTAAGTAATAAGACCTGACGAGGGCCCGTAATTCATAATGTGTAGGGTCTTATTACTTTTATACATCAGTGTTACAGCACAATTATTATTTATTGAAAAATTAATGCTTTTGTATTCTTCCACAAACACTCTAAAATAAACATTTTAAGAAATTTAGTCCTCCATTACAACAAAGTTGCATATGCGCTTCTCAAAAACAAAACAGCATTTTTTAAACGAATTGTTACATTATTACTGATTTTTATTTTTTCTTAACGATCTGCAAGTATGGGAGATATTTGTATCGCTCACATTGATAGGGCAGCTTGGATTATCGGGACACTCATGCATTTAATGATCTTACTTTGATATGTTGTAATTAAAACATTACCCTTTTAAATGACTCCTACGTGTTTTATTGCAGTGCACTGGGGCAGCTGCTCATTCGGTGCTTTCCACTATCGACAGGATTTACAGTGAGAGATGCTGCTTTTTAAAGGCCTGTGTTATACAACCAAGTCAGCGATTTGCTATTTTAACAAAACCAAAGTGCATTTAACAGTTTAACTGCTTTAAAAAGAAATTAGTTTTGGATACATTAAGTTAGGTTTAAAGCTAAAAATATGTTTGGCCACCCTGCTAGTATTAGTAGGTTCATCAGTATGTTTGACAAATAAACCTGGTGGACTAGTACTGTTTGATTATGTTTTTGTATTTTACAATATGGAAAAGCCAAACAATATAAATCAATAAAGTACACTGGCATTCTCCCTAGGAAAAAAATTAAATAAAATCCTGATTGGTGTGTGTTCTCCATTATCACAGTCTTGCAGTAGGGTTTTCTGTCTAATGCGCATTGACATGTTGGTTCCTTCGACACAGAAGAGAAGACGAAGATTACCTGTAACATTTCCTGTACCTGTAACATTTCTTCTGATGAACTCCTCACACCTATATCCCACCCTCCTTTCCCCCTTTTCTTTTTTTACTGCCTTATTTATCGAAATGTAGAGAACAATGTTTATTTGAAGGGGCCACAAAAAAGGACTACATTGCAATGATCTCTGGGTTAAAGATCTGTTTGTTCTCCTGACTCAAGCAAAATGGAGACCAGGAGTTCACTCTGTGTGGAGTTCATCATCTGACGAAGAAACCATATTACTGGTGATCTTCTTATCTATAACCTCAATTAATTTTAAACAAAAATAATAATAAAAAACTAAAGATTGCAGTTTAGCATTATGCATCAGTGCTGATCATTGCCTGCTAGGTAATTGGTCATGGCAGTAGTCTCTTCATAAATCCTAAATCCAAATGCAAGGATGCTTAACCAAAGATGAGGTTGATTATCTCGTTTGTAGGACCTGCTTCCATGTGGAATTGCTTTTTTTTTTTTTTTTTTTTTTTTTTTTAAATGCACTTAAACAAATCAGATTTTATTCAGATGTGTTTTTTTGTTGCTGTTGTGGGAAGGAGCAGGGGTAGACTAGGGCCCATGAAACCACTCAGTGGATTCATGATACATTTTATTAACCTGGTTACACTGTAAGAATCTATTGTAAAATATATAAATGTCATAGGTCAAGTGGACAACATGTTTCAACGAATCTTCATGAGAGTGGGACAGTGATGCAGTTGTTCTCGACCATGGGCAAATATAACATTGCACTGTAAGATTAGAGATATTACAATAAATTAATAAATACTTTGACCCATCTTTATTCTCTTTAAAATTGGAGACAATAAAATCTAGTCGCAACATTTTTGTAATCTACAAAAAAAAGTATGGCTGTGTAATAGTCTGTGTTTGGATTTTGAATTGTGGTTTTGTATACTCTGTACTTTGTATGGCCAAATAGGCTATACGTGCAATTTATAAGATGATGCCGTTCTGAAACCATTCACTATCTGATTTGTAGTGCTCAGTATGGCATTAAGCTTGGTTTCGGTTTCACTTCTATGATGAAGCCAGTTTAAATAAATAAGATTTATAAATTAAAATGGAGGTACGGTCACTCACATAAGCCAAGTGTTCAGTCAGTGTAAATAAAAAAGGAAAGATTTTCAGTGGATTTAAAAATGCAATTAATTTAATGTGGTGCCTGTGTCAGAAAAATTCATAGCTATTCAATTACATTATCTACTTGGCTAGTACTCCAATTGACTGTATGCCAGGTAGCTAAATGCATTTCAGCCTAATATGTCCACTTGAAATGTGACTATTATATCTTATTTGATCAATAAAATGTCTAGGATGGCCCCTGTTGAAAGATATATGACACACGCTAAATATCAAGCAGTATATCATAATTTCTGCACGTGGATATCTAAAATGGTTATTGGTTACACACAGGTTTATTTGGTTTGGTATTCTTATGTGCTTTCATTAAACTAAAATTCACTGTTTAGGGCAGTGTTCGAAGGTTTGTTCGCTAACCAGGAATTCGGAGTTAGTTTTAAACCTTCGAAGGTTCGTCAGGTGGCATTCACTCAATGTGTTTTTTCTTTTCATTCTATCTGTTTACAGAAACCATTTGACACTTACTGAAATACTATAAATCACACGTTAAATGTCACATATGCAGAATTCAATCTTTTGACTTGTATAATGCATATTATGTAAACAAAAGTTGTTTTATTAAAATCCACTAACAAATCGTTATACGTAACAACTCTATTTGGAATTGCCATGTACAGAGCAGGGTATAGTATGCCAAAAAATTGGGGGGGTACCTATATATCGGTTGTAGTGCTTCAGTAAAATATGTATTGAATACCTAGTGTACAAGACAGTGTAAGAGAAGTACTATGGTAGACTATGTCTGAAACATACAAGATATACGCTAACACTAATGATTTTAATTTGGAAAACGGAGCACCGGCCACTCCTCCCCCTCCAGCTTGTGTTTTCCAGAGGTAAACCTTTAATTTCTTCATTTGCCATCTCGACAGCAAAGCATTTTAATCAAAATATTGTGTATTTCCTAGAAAATAGTACCGGGAAAATATTGAATAGACAAAAATCGGGTATAAGTCAGTAAAAACTGACGTTCAGTTAAAAAAAGAATTCTGTAATTGTTTGGTAAAATTCGGACTAAACCGGAAACGCGGAACACTAAGTACATGCCATGCTCCAAAAACTCAAAACACGCAATCAAAACTTTGACGTAAAAGTCAACAAATGTTTTGGCTGCTGAAGAACAGCATATCCTTGTAAATGCCCTAAAAACAAAATGTACAGCTATGGCCAAAGTTTTGTCTCACCCAATAGAACACATTTTGCTTGATGAAACCTGCTGAATAGTGTTACATTAACATATTGAATTGTGTACCGCTTTGTCGTTTTTCCATATGCTTTATGGAAATCTGACACATTGAAAAATTTGACATTTTGAAATCCAACATGAAATGCTATACTACTATTATGGCTTCTGGTAGACTTTTGCAATATCTGTTTTGTTGTTTCTTTGATTTACATGATGTTCATATAATTCTCAATCCTAAAATTCTAGCTGGTACAAAATGTGTGGTCCCCAATGGGCATGTTTTGGGTAAAACCCCTTTAAAAAAAAAAAATAGAGAGAGATAATTTGTTAAAGTATTGTATTAATAAAAAAAAAAAAAAAAAAAAAAAATCAAGGAAGATGGATTTACATAGAAACTCTAAAACACATATATTCTATGCATGTTCATTATTGTTCAATAGTTTGGAATCTGCATTGGAGTATGATGACTAGCAGCACATTATCAGATACATAATTTATTATTGTCTTCAGAATAATTTCTTGTAAATAATGAATGTGATAACTATACCCTAAAATGCGTTGGCTAAAACTTGCTTTTACTGAAATGCCCCCTTTAACAATATCATTGCCAATGTAATTATGATACCACATTATACCCTCAGTTTAGAAGAGAAACCACTCGTACTAAAGCAGTTTCTTACTATCCAAGAAAGGGGTTACCATACCCTTCTGTGGAGCAGTCAAGGACAGCCTACCAGCAGCAAAATCAACTGTACAAAAGTGTACTTGCAAAATACACAGTTGCCTGTTTAGAAAGAAAGGCGAGAGTCCATATAAAGTACTGTTCAATGGAGGGAAAATAATCCACCTGACATTTTAGTTGCCTTCAGTGTTCTGAAAAGTGGATATAATTTTTCCACAACTGGAACTGGGTTTTTATGGCTTCTAAAATCCTCCATCTTGAAGTGTGACCAGGTCACATTCACCTTTGTGAGCTGGATGTAATGATTTGACTCCAAGCTGTCTACTGCTTTGCCTGTTATCTATGAAGACACAGTATGTGTGTGTTTTTTCCCGTAACTGCTGTAAGCAGTCAGACTGCTATGTTTCAACATTCTGAATAATAATGATTTTATAACTTGGTTGGTTATTTAATGAGGCAGTTCACTGATTGTTAAAAATGTCCATAATGGAAACATTTTGTGATACAGCCAATTGTGGTGTTTCTACAATGAGTAATATATCATTTATTTATTGTTTGCCTAGTGCCCTTTTTTGTTGTATTCATATCGGTTGTTGCACACAAAAAGCTGATATGGAATATTACTTTATAAACCGGCCGGGATATATACAGTACATTTTAATGTGTTTCTGCTTTTTGCCTAGAGTAAAAGTAATTTGTTGCTATTCTTAGATGGAAATTTAATTCAATTAAAGCTGCACTTTAAGGGACTTAAATGCTGTTAGCCAGTAATCTAAAAACTGTGGAAACTGCATTCATGTATTGAGCAGCAGATTGAGCTCGTAATCGCAAGCATCGCAATTGCTTCTGTTGTATTTTGTCCCACTTCATGCTTTGGTGACTAACAAGCAGTAAAGAGGCTGTTTCCAATAGGCTGTAACTCCTTAGCTTTTATTAGCACTGATAAGAAGTTTTAATTGTGCACAGTAGAGATTAATAACTGCCTGTTTTAATAAGCACAGCATTAGAGGATGATTTTGCAAAGTTTCAAGCAGCTTTTTTAACTGCAAAAATGACCTTGTTAATGTTATTGGTTGCAGATCTATTTAGGCGTAAACGAATAGGCATATTGCTGCGTAAATTGCGAGGTGGGGTCTTGCTAAAATACATAGGGATATTTAGGTTACTTATCGTTAAGTAGTAAAAATGTGCTGAATTTAGTTTTTAAATATTTTTATTGGTATACATATCTCCATCAAAAGAATAAGTATAAAAAAAGCCCTTCTGTTAAATGTATCTGTTTTATTTTGATGATACGGCCTACAATGGATAAGGGTAAGTCATTACCAGATTTAAGTTGTCAAGTAGTGCATTGTAAATATAAATAACCCAATTTTTATAAATTTTATATAGACCTACTGTACCCCTAGGATCACTTATCTATTAATACAACCGTTTCATGCCTTACTGTATTTTTAAATTATTTCTCTCTGCCTTTTAAATAAATAGTCATTTAAGGAGTACGGTTTAGCTGCTATTTACTTTAAAATGCCAGCTTGTGCTGTCATAGTGGCTGGTGGTGACAAGCTCTGATGTGGTGCCCTTTGTGACAGGATAGCATCATGGCCCAAGATGTTACCAGCAGGAATTAGAGACTCGGAGACAGACGCTGCAGTGAAGCGCTGTTGCGCACAATTATTAAACACAAAACACAAGAACAAACTAAACAGGCACAAGGGCCAAAATAAAAGGTTAAACAAAGCAATGCTATATTAACTAGGCTGGGCATTCGCCTTCAATCAACTAATTGACAAATGGCCATACCTGTGATTGTTGGACAGAATGAACCCCATCCCTACCAACCTTGCATTTCCACACACACTATTTACACACACAAGGCTTTTGCCCTGCCACACCATTGTTTCAACTTTAAAGCACAGTCAAGGTGGAGTATGTTTAGCTAGAGACACAGTGGTCTAAATACCAGAGAGGAGTTAAGTTAATATATGATACTAATCTGCCTTAAGTGGGTAGAATAAAATTAATAAATCTTATTGTTAGCTTAGGTAGAGGTCATGGTGTGGAATATATTTACTTCTATGCTATTTTGCAGTTTAATTAAACGGGTAATTTATTATTATTTTTATTTTTTTGTAAATGCTTTTCCAGTCTCTCTAATTGGGTTGCAAGCATGTGAGAGAGGCATTAACTAAACTGTGTTGCTTTCACTTTGACACATTATTGATTGTGCTGTGGCACAATGTAGGCACCAACTCACAGAATGGAAACTAGGGTTTTAGGGATGTTTTATAGGATTGCAGTTTGTTGCATAGTAGTTCATATTTCCTTCATAATTTTATTATAGTAACGTAGCTAGCTGTGACTAAAGATAAAGCAAAGCTTAACTCATTACTTTGACATCCTGCCCACAGTGGATGTATCACAGTAGGTGTTCTGAGGAGTGATTTGCTGAAAAACTGGCATACAACCTATCCCATACTAACTGTACAGGCAGCTAGTGGCAGACACCTACAACTACCTGCTAGCAGCATTACACTCAGGTTTTTTTTTGTTTTTTCATTCCTCCGAAGCATTCACGGTTTTTACTTTCCACAAACAACAAGCGTGGAAAAAAAACACCACAAGATATCGTACTGATTGAAGCCGACTTTTTAGTGGCTGATGTGTCCTAAGTTCGGTACAATTAGACATTCACTAAAAGTAAAAACTGAAGTGTTAACTGTAGACCCCAATAGAAACAAAAGATTTTTAAATATTAATAACTACCCTAATTATTGTGAGAATTGATAAGCAGCTGCCATTATTCTTTTTGTAGATCAGTAAACATTTAGAGGTTTATGTGTGTATACTGTAGTAACACTGTTCTATTATGTAATCTTGGGTAGTGCAAGTAAATAGCTTTCATCTTGTGCCAGGTTATCGTCCCTTGAGGAGACTCATGACCATGGGCTTTACCTAGATTAATAATTGGCTTCCAGTCCCAAACTGTTAAAGTACAACCTGGGTTACCAGGTGGCAGGCTTCAGTATTCAGCCAGTGGAACCACTCCAGTGCTGGTCTGGAAGTATTGCGCAAGGAACCAGGCTTCCGGAATTGAATTAAATATGTAGTAGTATCCGCATAGAACGCTTACATATTTAAAGAGTTTCTGTTGGTTGTCTAGGCAGTACTGTTTCTGTTCAAGGGAAGCATTTCTAAATATTTCTTGCCCTTTCCTAGTACTGCAGTGTGAATCTTTTCATTTATCATAGAAAAGTTGAAAGATTTTTCTACAGGGAACTCTAAAGGCAGTTTTTAACAAAGGAGGAAGAAAGACAGACAGAAAAATAAAATATTTTAATGATGGACTTAAAAAAGAGAGTTTTAGCCTCTAGCTGATCAAGGGGAATGATAGGTCACCTGAATGTAACATGCATGAAGCAGCAGATTGTAGGTCATTTTCTTCTTCTGATGGTCCACAAACCAAATCATGCTTTTGGAATGTCAGTATTGCACAGGCATACTGGCAAGTTCTGTACCCTTTTAAGGACAATGGAGGCTGATGGCAAAGTGAATATATCAACAAATAATTACTTATTACATATACCTGGCAGGAACAGATGTGAGGGACTGCAAAACCTAGAAACCTTAATTTTGTCGCCTTTTTATTTTTATTTTTTTTAATACTGCTGTCCAGCACTTTGTGCAGAAGATAAATGTGATTTGTAGCCTGCAGCTGATTCCATTTGATATAGTAAGCTGCAAAGAACAGATGTTGTTTAAATTAGCATTTTTTATATTTATTTTTGATCATGTATGATTTTAATTTTTCATTTTTATTTTTAAAACAGACACCACCACCCTCTTTCTAATAGCACAGTAGTATATTTGTCTGACTTTGTAGTTGAATTGCATCACTCACAGGTTTTACAGAAGGGTAAAGAAAGCAGTTTATTTACTTTATATTTACTGCCAAAAATGAGTGACATTCCACCTATTAACTTAATTATTTGGGGATGAAACTCCAGGTAACTGGTACAACACCAACTTTCTGAGTGAAGATAGCAGTCCACCTAAAAAAATAATAAAAATAAAATAAGTGCACCAGCCACTGTCAAGAGTAGACACATAACAGTAGATGAGGAACGGCTAAATGAAATAGAAGAAAACAAAGATTTGAAAAAGCAAACAAAAAAACTACAGCATGGGCTGTTAATATACGTAGACTGGTTTAAAGAAAAAAAAATATGGACATTCATTTTAAGGAAAAGAAAAAAAAATCTCAACAACATAAGGGAATTTTATGCCACTGGGGATCAGTATTCACTTCACAGAACTGGCAGAAGGCACAGGTGTCTCTGTCCATCAAATCAACAGTACGAAGGTCACTGTTGAAACAACGCTTAAAGGATGCATTGTAGTAAGAATACTTGTGTTAACGGGTAACAAGACTAAAAGGATGAAATATACACAATAACATGGACAATGACACCTGTGCCTTCTGTCAGTTTGTTGTCAATTCAATGCTTGTCTTCTTTCTATTCCTTAAGGATATTATCTTCAAGTATTGCTCATCCTTGTTAGACAGCTTTTTGGGTCTTCCAGTCCTGGGTTTGTCAATTACAGATTATGTTTCTCTGTACTTGTAGATTATGCTTTGGATACCACACCTTGAAAATCGAGTGATGCAAGCTCTTTCACTCAATGTTTTTTCTGCTTTATGCAAGTCAATGTTGTTATAATGGTAGAAAACACTAGTGGAGGCTATGAGTTTTAATTGTTGATATTCATAATGCATCAGAGTAGAAAAATGCAACGTGTCTAAGACTTTTGAACAGCAGTGTGTGTGTATATATATATATATATATATATATATATATATATATATATATATATATATATATATATATATACTATATATATATATATATATACACACATATATATATATATATATATATATATATATATATATATATATATATATATATATATATATATATATGTGTGTATATATATATGTGTATATATATATATATATATATATATATATATATATATATATATATATATATATATATATATATATATATATATATATATATTATATATATATATGTGTGTATATAATGTGTGTGTGTGCGCACACTGAACTTATCACTATTATAACACATTTATTTTCGGGGAAAAAAATATATAAATGATAGACATTGGCAGTGTGTTTGGTTTCTTTTTAATAACTTGGTCATACATCCTTGACCATAACACGCTTGAGTGATTATGGCTGAAGCATATGCACTTAATCACCTAAATAGAGAGACAGTTGATTGGACACTGGACTCATTTCAGCTGTTGAATTGCAAGCTTGAATAAAAGCCATAAAGAAAATCACAGAAAAAAACAATATTCCATGTCTGTCAAGAAAGCAGCGCCTTTGTGCAATCGGCATGTTGGAGGCTGGACTAGGGCAGCGTACTGTGGCTCGCCGTCTTGGGTGCTCACAGCCAGCAAATTTAAACCTGGTGAGACGGTATAACCAGACACTCACTACCAATGACAGGCCACAAACTGGGAGACCAAGAGTCACAACACCTGCCCAAGGTCGATAGATTATTTTTCAACATCTTCATGATGTCAGCTGTTAATCGGCACAATAAAAAGTCACTGCACCTACTCTAAAACAAGAATTTGTCATTTTTCGGAGTGTGTGTGTATGGATCTCTAGGAATGTGGTGCATCCCAGCACTGTCTGTTGTGAATTTTTTAAAAGGAAAGTGAAAAATAAAACATTTTAAATTGACGAGCAACATATTGAGTTGACGCCAAATCTGCAGCCTGTGAAATTTTATGGCACAGAGATTGTCAATTATTGATATACACACTCAAATCTGGTTAAGTGTTGACTTGCCAAAGAACTTGGATGTAGGATCCTTTAGTTTTGCAAAGTGAATATGTTGCTGACAGTGCCTAATGGAAAACCACCCTGTACCCAAACCAGAAAAAAGAATGCAGGATCCTGAATTGTACTGGTAACCCGTAATGCAAATGTAATCAAGTTAGTGTGCTGCAATATTGTTATGCAACATGTGTAGTTAAAGCTTGACTGCCTATACAGGTATGTCCTTCAACTGTAGTTTTACTGTAGTTGTACATTTTGAAGCTCCAGACAAGGTATTAAACATAATGTTTGTATGGACTGCTTCAACACTGCTCTCATACTTCAAACATACAGCATTGTTGCTTCTTCAGATTTACCATTAAATAAGCTATATCGAGCATGAGATTTTATAGGGGGAGTGCTTACAGGGGTTTGTATTATCCCACAAGTACCGAGTGTGCTTGAATTTTTATGGGATGTTTAATAACGCTCCTAATAAGCAAATGTGTAAACAGTTTGGCAGTAAGACACGGTGAATAAATCCTGTACATGATTTACAAGTCTTCCTTCCTGTGGCTCTTCTGATTTCTATAAAGCCATTTTTAATTCACTGTTGTATTTAATAAAACCTGACCTAATATATCCTGTCCTGAGAAGAGTGGTTGCTGTGAATGTACCTATGGGGAAGAGGGGTGTAACGATTAATAGTGTATCAACAAAATAATCCATCATTTTAAGTAATCACTTGATCGTATTAAGCATCATACAAGCAGGACTACTTGTGTAAATTGACCTGTAGCAGGCAACATTGGCTTTTCCAGTCCATTCAGTGCAACACTTTGTTGTAACCAGTTCCTGTATTATTCAATTGACCATGCTGCAGAGTTCAGTATTAAGGCACAGCAATGGAATACTGATAGCCAAGTTTGTTACCCCTGACCTACATGGAAGTTTAAAATTGGTGTCTCTTCAGTCAAGGACAGGTCTCAATCTGTGTCTGTCTATCATCAAGTTAAGACCGTGTAATTAAGCAATATCATTAATGAAAAATAATTTTCATATTTCCCAGAGAGAGAGTTAGTACATGGTTAAAGTGCATGCAGTATTCTTAGAGAACTGCTTTATTAGACAACGCTACTGTTTTTGTTTTCCGTTTTAATGTTTCCGTGGTGATGTGAATGTTTTTGTAAACTTGCACTACCTGTTCCTGCGTACTAGAAGCAAAATCTGTAGGGCCTGGCTTTAACGCACAAAATGACATTCTCTGTGTGTAAACACGAAGCTAAGTGTCTAAAACTACACCTGGTGGTTCCTTTCTGTTCTTACAGTAGAATGATTGTGAGCATTGGGTATGTAGACAGTTGAGTTTTTACGGTTTTAGTTGTATGTACTACAGGGATGGAAAGAACACTCCCATTTCATAGCAGTTTGACCTAGTCCTTGTTTCCCTACAAGTTTAATAAGATGCACCTGACCTTGGTATCTATACACTGTGGCTAATGAAGCTTGTAGTAAAACCTGTACTGTACCTATCATGTAAAGAGAGGGTTTTTTTTTTAATTATTATTTTGGTGCTGACTGAAAATGGCTTAAGAAAGGGAAATTGGGCCACCTAGAAGGAATGGGATATAAATAATAATGTGCCATTGGGTCCTGCTCTCTAGTCTGCTATTGTATTAATTTAAATTCTCCACAATACAAAGTAAATTAAGGTCAGTTGAAGTGGAATGTAATATCTGGTATCCTATGAAAAAATGCAGCCTGTCTGTTACAGTAATTGGTGCATTATGTTGGCATCAACCTGAAAAAGGGTTCTCCTACATTTGGTTTATTAAAAGCTCCCATTTCTTTACCACTGGCATTGAGGCACTTGTCCTTAGGCTTGCTTTGAGCGATAGTTCCCCTCAATTTGCCAGGCATGACTGCCGCTTGCACTATTGTTTTAGCAATCATTAACTCATGCAACGCAGTGGCGAGTGATTGCTGCAGTTTAAATTGTTTTGTTTCTCAAGTCAAACAGCCAGCAGCGCCTAACCTTCTTAGACTGCTGGTGCACTCCCACAAAAGCAGCCTTCTGTGTCTCTTTGTATCAGTCAGGCAGGTGGAACATGTCTTCAGCACCGCGCAATATATAAAGAGAAACTCACATCAAATGGGACTTCACTAACGTGTCAAACAATATAATTAATAAATAAAGGGGTTGGACAAATACCAAAATCAAGTAGTCTTTAAGATTAAGTTTTTTTTTTTTTTTTTAGACAAACAAAAGAAACCGCTAAAACAGGAGAGCTAGGTAGATATTCCAGCAGCCATAGAATGCTGACTGCACATCAATCAGCCAATAGAGCTCTTACTCATCAGCTGTGAGGTAATTTCATTAAACAAACTAGGGGGAGGAGGGGGGAATGTGTTCTGTTACATGGGATGTCTCTGGTAAAGGACTAAATAGTTATTAATAGTGTATGTGTATAAATATTGTAGCAGCATCCAGGTTTGCCATTTACTAGAAATAACAATTATGTAGGTTTAGTGTAGGAGAGGGTGTCACTAGAGTGTGGGCTGTAGGGGTGTTGCCCTTTTTCACAGGATAGTGAAAATACAGGTTGCACTTCCCTGTTGGATTTTAACAGAATATGTCACAAATCCGATGCCTTTCAACAAACTGAAATTGTATATGGAATTGTTTCAATAGTCTTCCCCAAAACATACAGTGAAATAGTAACTCTGAAATTCAAATGAAGCTCCCACAGAGGCTACAAGGCAGAAAACTTTCGGTGAACGAACACGGTCATCATGTTTAAATTGAAGGTGTCATTTACAGTTTAAAAAAAAAAAAAAAACAAACAAACAAAAAAACATAACGACACCATCGGATTCTTTTCAACTTTTTTTCATTCAGACTTTTTCAGCTGGGTGTACGCGTGCACCTGGAGTTTCTTCATAAAATGATAGAAAGAAAATAACGACGTTGTTGTTGTTGTTATTATTATTATGGTGTATTCTTTTACATTATATATGATCTAAACCGAAGTGCTTAAATATTTTTTTTGTTCAGCAGCTCAAAGGTTAGTATCGTGTAGTTTCAAAATTATCATCCACTTGTACACATGCATGATTACAATTGAGAGGATTTCCACTCTGATATTGAGTGAAGCAAGTGTCTACTGATTCTGCCAGTGGAGAGCCTTTTGTGCAGCCCAGTTGTCGACTTGTAGTTTGAATTGAACACTAGGCAGAGCAGTATACATGCTCTGGTAAACAAATAATAATCACAATACAATACTTTTTTGTTTTATTTATTAGGCATGTCTGCATTTTATTAACAGCAATAGCAGCTAGTTGAATAATGGCCGAATTGGGGTAAAACGTTAAGATATGAAAAGTATGGGTGCGCGATAATACCAATATACCGGTATGTTGCAGTATTAATCAGGCAATAGAGTAACCACTATTTGAACAACAATACCGGTATGTTTGCTTAAACTGATTCAGGGAAGCGTCTACTGGAAAATGTCAGCTGTTATCTCATGAGATAATCACTTCCAGCAAGAACTCGTAATGCGAGCAGTGCTAACACAAAAGAAAATATGGCACAGCACACGAGATTTTGAGCTGCTTAAATTCTGCAAAGCAAAGTCACATGTGTGGACTCATTTCCTAATAACAACATCTAAAAAGGATGGCTGTATATCATCAAACATTGCAGTATGTTGTTTATGCAAGGCTGAAGTAAAATATGCTGATGGTACCACCAACCTTACATACAGTAGTGTAGTCCTACATCTTAAAGTACCAGAATGCCAATTCAGATAAAGATTTGATCTAAGGCAAAGTTATACAAATACACTTTTTGTTTGTATATTGAACTTGAGGTAACATTTAATAAGTAATTAAATCATCTAGCGGCTAAATGTGGTCTTCGGTGGTTTGGTTATTTTTTGGCTGTTTTTATCATAAGAACTGTATCAGTGCAATTTTAATTTTAACATTTATTTTCAAAGACCCTTCTGACAGTTCTGGACAATGTCATTTTACACTGTATTCTGAATATCTTTTTTTTTTTTCCCCAGGACCTACTGCATTTGATCTCATCATCTTGTTTTTATTTTAAATAAATGTGTAGCACTTATTTATGCTTTTGTAATATATATTAAATCTTAAAGCAAGGTCAGTCGTTTATTCCAAACCCTGGGTCTCTGCACTGACCAATCTGTAAAGCAACTTTAAACCTGTGTTTATGGTCACAGTCATAGATGCAGTGTTTAATATAAAATTAAAATTAAGCTATTTTATAATACAAATTTAAAAATGACATTTTACAAAATTAAATAACTTTCAAACTTGCACTGTTTTTCAAATTGATAGCCCATGCACGTACTTGAGGATCTAACAAAAATTAGTTACTGGGCATTTCATGGGAGTTTAGTTTGTCATATTAGATTCTAATACTTTAATTTAATAAAAATGACAAACACAGTTTATATATGTAGATTCATTTTGGTAGCAAAAATCAACACCAGCATCATTCAGTGTTGAATTCCAATATGTATCGCAATATTGTCTTCAGTGTTGCAATATGTATCCTCAGTCCCAATACCCACCCCTAATGAAAAGTGTTGCGGCCTGTCATGTCTAGGTGCCGAAAGATAGGTGTCAGCTGTTTCTCTCTGTGTCCTCCACCTGTCAACACAGACTGAATGACAAATTACATTGTGTTTGTGGAGATGTCCAGTTGGTGCTGTAGGTTGCGTTTTGAGTCCATGGGGAATCGCGCTTTATACATGGTGACCCAATTAAATCAAGCTACTCTTCTATATACTGTAGTTCTTTTTTTTTTTTTTTTTGCTCGGTAAAATACCTGTGCAGCAAGCCAGCAAAAAAATTGGTTTAATTCTGCTGATGCCTCACACAAGTCAATAATTTAATACCTGGGAATGCTTGCAGTGGCTTCCATAATGGACCAGTTTGATTACAGCGGGGAAAAAATGGTAAATAATATATTGCAGTTTTTCTATATACCATTCTGGCAAGTGGGAAACTGAATTGCAGCAGTATTAGTAAGCTGCATTAATAATGCCTATTCTCTGTGTGTGTGTGTGTGTGTGTGTGTGTGTGTGTGTGTGTGTATATATATATATATATATATATATATATATATATATATATATATATATATATATATATATATATATAAATTGATTGGTGTAATAAGTATTAATAGTCATCTGCAGTGTCAAGTTTTTTTATTTGAGGACTGAGGGCAAAAAAGTACATGAATTAATTATTTGTACAATGTCATGCAATAAATCCATGAGTTTTTATATAGGATCACTTTAATCCCAGTCTTATCCCAATAAACTCAGTTTTTTTTATGTCTCTACCTGAAGATTGACTTTTCTTCTATTGATCAGTGTTTAGCTTAACACAGTATAATTTACTTGCTCACCGAATGCATGCAGTATTAGGCAAAGATCAAATATCAAACAATGGATTTGTTCTAATTATTTGAGGCCAGAGATATGAAGTTATTTATACCATTTCTATGTTGAAGCTCTTGCTCGTAAAAGTGCAATTAATAAAACTTCAGTAAAAATGTATACGGCCATCTATAACTATTAAACTCTCAATAAAGGTATAATTTGAAATATGAAAAGAAGCGTAATAAATTAAATGAGAAATGTTTGTACTGGAAGTCGTTTTGAGTGTCTCCATTAAAGCCATTTTACAAGGGCAAAAAAACCAACCAATTTTTAAATATAATTTTTTAAATAATCAACTTTATTTTGACAATGTTAGCTTTTTTTAAGTTCTGAGGTTTTGAGATAACTAATTAATAAATGTACATATAGATGTACACACAAACAACACAGTCACTAATGCAAACCCTAGATCATTTTAATGCTTCTAAAATAAACTGCAGATTTCCAAACTACAGAGGGTTAATTGATGGTCAGATATAGCCCATGCAAGAGGCAATTTTGATATTAAATCAGCTTCTGACAGTTTCTGTGCTAGTGAATATTAAGTGGCTATCTTTCAGAGAGAGGAGAAAGGTCAGTAGTAGGCTGCTCAGCATGGGGTCTGTCGCAGTGTCTTTCAACACCCTCTGCTGGCAGCTGCTGGATCCTCTCTAGCTATCCCTCGACACACACACACACACACACACAAAGGTAGCAATGCACACCACAGGGGTACATTTCCAAACTAGTTAGTTAATGATATTTAACTTTATTACAGGAAAAAAAATTGCTTTGCAAGTGATCCTAAAATCATAGCTTGTCTGGACTTGAACGGTACAAAAAACAAAAAGGAAGTTAGATCTATTTGCACACACTGAAGGCACTTCATTCTATAATGAAGCATCTCCTGCGACTGGTTTCTTGCATTGATTGCTCAATGAATTGTTTACCTTTCTGGGGTTATATGTGAACATTTACTCTGAGGAAATGTATCGGATGTCCTTGACCTGCTGTCTAATATGGCTACTCGGCAGTCATCTGATTTTGCTCATGGTTACAGTATCTCTGAGGTTGAATGGATTTCTTTCAAAGTTCTGTGAGTAATTACCCTTCACAGAAAGACAATGACAAACTTTGCATGAACATTTGTTACAAGAAGTAATTCTACATCTTGAATGTAGATCAGTGGTTCCCAGCCTTTTTCAGTGTAGGGTGTTTGGATTTTTACCACAGACCACTTGCCATGCATTTTTTCACAACAGCATTTTGAAACTCATTTGTAGGCTTATATGTATAAGTACATGTAGAAAGTAAAGTATTTATATAACGTACCTAACTTAATGAGATTCCTGGGCTTGAATATTCTCTACCAGGTCGACAGGGAATGTTGTCATTTTATATATTGAAAGTTGCTGAAAGCAAAATTCCTTTTGTTTTAAAAAGGTTTATTATTTTACATTCTGAATGCTTTGTAGACAAATGGTTCCATTTTGCAGGTTTAAGTTTCATTTGACAGGTATTGCACCAGAGCTTTGGTCATCCTTGGATCCAGTAAATGTAAACAGTAGTTCTGGTCCCTGGAACTTACTGCACTCCCCAAGTCGCCCACTTCAGTCGATGTGCATATAAAAAACACACTGGAATACAAAGACGAGGTGGGCGGCCAGCAATTTGGAAAATTATTGGACGGTATTTCCAAAAGTAGTGTTAAGAGAATTTCCTTTTGGCATAGTCTCGTGAGATTTTAAACCTGGCTGAATAAACCCATATACTGTAATAACATGGAGCTGAAATCAGTCATTCACAAGTCAAGCTACAAAGATAGCCCCTTTTTTTTTCACTTAAGGTTTTATTACTATATGCAGCTAACCTCTCCAAAAATGTATAATATGGAAAATATATCCCTGCCAACACTGTAGCACATTTTATATTGTTGAAAATGAAAAGTACTAAAACTATGGTTTTGTTTGTTTGTTTGTTTGTTTTAATTTAGTCATTTCAACAGCGTTTGGAATATTCAATGCAGTGCGCTACTGTTATGTGTAGCAAAGGCTGGGGTCACCCAGATCCATGTCCTTTTTTTTTTTTTTTTTTTTTTGTGTTTTTTTTTTTCCTGAGCAGTGAAAAAGCAAGTAGAATCATCACAGATTAGAAAGCGGTTTCAATTCAAGGCGATGCCTCTATATATATATAGAGGCATCACCTTGAATTGAAACCGCTTTCTAATCTGTGATGATTCTACTTGCATTAATAATAATAATATATATATATATATATATATATATATATATATATATATATATATATATATATATATATATATATATATATATAATAATATTATCTCCCCGAAGTCACTCAATATCCTTTTAGTAAAGTAGGTGCCAAAAACACTATCCACGGTTTTCTGTAATGTCATAAATTACGGGAACGAAGGTCATATTAATTTATAAACTTTCAATTGGGTCAAAGTTAAAGTGTATTTTCCTCTAGAGGAATTATCACTTTTTGACATCACTACTGTGATATTATCACTTTTTTTTCAAATGGTTCAGGATGAAAATACAGCCTTCATCCATGTATTTTATATATATATATTTGTTATTATAATATAAAGTGGTTAAAGCCCTTTGTTTTGCTTAGTTATACATATTGTAGTAGCACAACGTGCGATTGTGTAGAAATGGGTTTTTGCGGGAAGTGCTGAACCAAATTTTGGAAGTTGCTTGCGGACCACAGGTTGTGAACCACTGATGTAGCTCATGGTACTGACACCTTGCTAAGCATTAAAGGCTGTATCTTGGGAGCCAATTGCATCATGTTGATCTGACATTATCTTTGCGGATGGCACAGTTTTAATTATGTGGCACTTGCTTGAAAGTTTGTATTGAAATGTGTGTTCTCTCGCACCTCATCTATGAATTGATGTGTTTCCTGCAGTGCTATGCGGGTTCTGCTGTCTAAGCTGCCAAGGCCCTGGATAGTGGATGAGAAGAAGGATGATGGGTACACCGCCTTGCATTTAGCAGCTCTCAACAATCACGTGGAAGTGGCAGAGTTACTGGTTCACCAGGTATACAGATTCATAGGTTTGCTCAATACAGTCATTTGTACATAGCTATTGAACCCAGTTGTAACATACTGAAGTACTCTATTTATTATTTTCCTTTCTTAAACCAACTAAACGTTAGATGATATAAATGGAATGTAATTGCATCTCAGAATTAAATTTTTCCCTCCCTCATCAATGTCTTTACATTTCTCGCTAGACACATTTTATCTCCTGGCTAAGTCATCCACTTACTATCACTGATTTGGATAAACAGTGAGCTCAGGCAAATTAATCTCTAGTTTGTTTTGATAAATTGATGACCGTTTTCACTTTTTTTAAGCTAGACACACTGACAGATGCAGTGTCCAGTGGTCTCATCGGCACTGAGTTACAGTTGGATTATAGTTTTGCACAAGAAAGCAAAAATTACATCTAAGCCCTGGCTTCTTAGTTTTGTGTTATTTTTTTGCTTCCCAGTAGACCAGAGAGCCTCTCAATGAATTTCAATGTGGAAGTGGTATGCCATTGTATATAAATGTTTAATCATGCAGGTTTGAGTCTCTGTCTGCTGCTTTTAAATAAATTAGACAGGACAGTGGATCAATTGTCAGCCATTGTCTTATTAAATGGGGGTTCTAGTCAAACTATCTAAATGGCTGAGATTCTAATGTAGCCACTGTATACATCACTAAAATAGGGGACTTTTGTTTTCCAAGGTTTTCTCTTAAGATGTAAAATCCCAATGAGTTATTTAATATTTTCTAAATGTGACAATGGGAACAGCTTAATACTAAGTTAATTACTACAGTAATTAAAGGGGCCAGTTCTTCAGAAATTTGTGCAATTACAATGAAGAGTACTAGTTTCCCTGAGTCACGTGGGGAAAAAAAAAAAAAAAAAAAGTTATGTAGTGCTTAACCTGGGTTTACATAAATAAAGGTTAGAGGGGCTATAAGATGTAAACTTAAGATTTATTTACTGTATCAAGCATTCGTATATTTCTCAAGGAGAATGGAGCCAAGCTATAAAACATTGCTGTAGAGAAACAGCAGTAATTGGGTTTAAATGAAGATTGTTTTGTTTTGCGTTTAGGGCAGCGCCAGCCTGGACATCCAGAATGCTAACCAGCAAACTGCTTTGCACCTGGCAGTGGAACGGCAACATACCCAGATTGTCAGAGTAAGTAATTCCCTCCTAATTGAAGATACCATCACGCATATATATTTATCTCTGTGATCAGAAATCAGAAGTTCATTTTAAAATCTTGGTTCTACAGCCAAATTAGTCTTCGATTAAGCCGAGACGGCGCCAATGAAAATGTTATCTTTAAAAAAACAAAAAAATGTTTGAGGTTACTGAAACACCTCCATCTTGTGGATTTTAGTTGAACAGCTCTTTGGTTAAATAAACCTCACCATTTCTGCTGTCTCATATTGCTGGTAAGAAAGGAATATTTTTTAAACTTTGCTAGTTTAGATTGATGTAATTTAATGAATTACCTCATTAAGAATATTATTCAAACAATGTGAATTTTTAATAAGGTTGAATTGTACAGTGTTCTTCTTCTTGACCATGTATATGGTGAACATTTATATAAAATTGTAGTGTGTAATCCTTTCTGAAACACAGGTCACCAGAGCATCTTGTCCTTTTTCTTGAGCAACAGCATTATTTTGCCATGTGCCATGGAAAACCACCCCAGGCTATAGCTTTATCGGCTCCATAGACTTTGATTTAATTAAGACCTGATGTTCTTGTTTTGGGGTTGGACTGTTAGAGAGCAAACAGCATGCAGGTAGATGGAGAAGTCTACTTCACAGGTACTGTTTCTATGGTCCTCCCTTGGCTGAAACGCTTAGTATACCAGGAATTATTATTATTTTTTTTTATATGTGTATTTGTTTTTCTAAGACTATTCTATAAACAGTAGAAATAAAATTATACACTTGAATACCTTAGTCATTAATATACAGAAATTGCAATAGCTTAACGCTGTGCTGGGATCCACAGTTAAGAGACTGCTATTTTTTTAAAATCTTTATTATAATGAGAATGCTAGGGCAATATGGTCCAAATGGGAACCATTACCACACTGCCTTATAATTGGCACTGCAGTATTAAGGGCCACCTTACAACGGAGAGTAATTCAAAATATCAGCTAGTCCAGTCACATTGGTGCATGATAGTGTCAGTGCTGCATTCTCTGTGAATCCTATGGTATGTATTGGTTCATGTGGCTTTAGAATTCACTATGTAAATAAAACATGCACTTCCCTTGCTAGGACAGGAGCACTGTGAAAGTGATGAAGTGTAAGTTTTTTCTGTGTCCAGCTAGAGTTCAGTTCCTAATCCAGTGCTGCATTGCCTCTAGCTGCTGGTCCGTGCAGAAGCGAAGCTGGATATCCAGGATAAAGATGGAGACACTCCTCTCCACGAGGCTCTTAGACACCACACCCTCTCCCAGCTCCGCCAGCTCCAGGATATGCAGGACGTCGGCAAAGAGGATAGCCCTTGGGAGCCATCGAAAAACACTGTAAGTGCAGCGTGTGCCCTTCTTTTTTTGTTTTTTTGTTTTTATTTAATCAGTGCCCTATTCCCATTTGTATATTTTCACTAATGCTGACACAAGAATTATTTTAGTCGTATCACACTTCACATTTTTACATGTATTTGGAGAACCGCTCATTCAATTGTCATGAAACTTGACATTCACATTATTTTGTTTTGTTAATGAGTATCACATTCTTGAGAATAAAGGGTGATGTGTATCTGTCTGTACATATGCTTGGTATACATTGCATATATCTGTCATATTGTTTGCATGTAGTGTATATGCTAGATAATTAGCGCCCAGTCTTGACTGTCTGCCATTATTCATATTAGCATCTAGCACCATTAGTTTTTTCAATATTTTAAAATATTATTGACCTATATTTTGTTTAGTTTCTATCTGTAAGTATTTTGCCATGGTGAATCAAGCCCGCAAGCAACCTTGTCTTCTGAGGTATGTGAAAACAAGCAAACTGTTTTTGTTGTTTTGTGACAGTGACAAAAATAGTTTTCTATTTAATTCTCTCAGATATTCCTCCAGTCTCCAGTTTGTTTGCAGCTGACAGACAAGCTTACTGCTGTGTCCTTAATTGTACTATTGTGACAGATTTCTTTTTTAATTTAACCATGTCATGTAATACCTCCTTTATTTAAAATGCATAAAACCTTGAAAGTATGTTAAAAGCATCGGGGGGGATCTATTTAAATAATCGACTTATCGGAACGAGAACAATGAGCAAGTCACCGCTCAGCTTCAGTCAGGCAGTCTCTCCTGCAACCTGTGTTAGATTGACTAAAACATTTTTAGTCCTATAACCATTGTTAAAATGTTACAGGGCTGCATTTTGACGAATAAGTTATAATGCAGTACATATTCATTTAATCGGGACATGCTTGTTATACTACATAAATACATGACTTTCAGTGCTTTTAAAAACAAAACAGCGAGTTTAGCTAGAATCCCACACTGCAGCTATGTAAAATGTAACTACATACAATAAAGTATAAAGTACATTGCTCTGTTGTGTCTTTTCAAGCGATTTTGAGAGAAAAAAATAAGAATAATTAAAGCTGATTGCATGTGGTCAGTATAAACTACTGTCATCAGCCAACAGCTACAATAAAGCTGCAATTATGAGGTTTACTAATATTGTAATAAACATGTACAACAGAGCAGTTTCCTGATTTTAAAACATAAACATGTTAATAGTAAGATATTTACTTTTTTGGGGGGGTTATATATACACATAACCCAAGTGGGCCAATTTGATCCTACTCTGAAATAGACGCTCTTATCCAAATAATTGCCCAGGTAAAGAGAATATAAGTGCATGGGCGCTATTTCGAGCAAGTACAGTATCCAGAGAACTGCTTATTCAATTCGAATTACAATCTTTTTTCTGTAATGTTCCGTACATACTGTTGACATCAACTTTTTTAATTCTCTAATTTTGATATGTGGTACTGACATGCTTGTTTTAAATGGTCTTATTACAATGTATTAAAAAAACAAAACTAAGACAAAACAATGATCTGCCACCTGTTTGGAATTAGGGTTGCAGTCCATCTTGCAGTTTTGTCTCCCACCTTAGAAAACATAACTCTGTCCAAAAACCTTGGAATGAGATGAGATACAAGTAAGTAATTTGATCAGGAAGCTTTGCTGATGTTGGAAAAGCAAAGCTTAAGCGTTTTCCTCTGAGTTTATTACTTTGTATGTCTGTCTTTTCTGAGTTTGTATTTTGTGTGTCGCCAAGATTGTCCAATATTGATTAGATTTTTTTTTTTTTTTTTTTTTTGCTGAAATTATTTCTAGTACTCATATTGTTTGAGTGTTGAGTGATAAATCAAGCCTATAGACAGTTGAAGTCCAGACCAAAAAGTATTGCAAAATAATACTAACCAGACTCTGGAGCTGGGCCCCTATATCACATCAATTTATATACAGATACAGTGAAAAGAAAATATATTTAACATAAAATAGGAACTGGCTTAATCTGAAGCTATTTTTGTTTTCTTTGGTCTTCCAGTTAATAATGGGCCTGGGAACTCAAGGTGCTGAGAAAAAGAGTGCTGCATCGATTGCCTGTTTCCTCGCAGCCAATGGAGCAGATCTGACTATCAGAAACAAGAAGGGGCAGTCTCCACTGGATCTCTGCCCTGATCCCAGCCTCTGCAAGGCACTGGCAAAATGTCATAAAGAAAAATCAAGGTTGGTGGTTAATACCTATTAGAGTTCATAAAAACAGGAGACCTTGGTCCACCTGTTTTACAGTGGGCAATATTTAATTAATTAAATATAAAATAATAATAGTACAGTAGTCCGTCTCGTATCCGACTGTGATGGGACCAGAGTGAGTAAGGGCGGATTTGTAAAACGTCAGATAAATTAATCTTGTGTTAAATACCTCTACACACAGCTGTAACAATTATTATATTCACACAGTTATTGTTTTGAGATTCAGCATTTGTAAGGGAGCTCCCCTAAACCCCTTGTTTAGAAAGATACAGGGTATTAATGGTTGTGACAGAGTAGCTGTCTGGTGTGTGGGTGCGTGCATTCGCTGCTGAGTGGCAGGCAGGAGATCGAGACGGAGGTTGCAGTTGATGTGCTGTGCAGGTGAACAGGATTTATTTGCATATCAACACACTGAACAGCTGACGTGACACTACCAGCAGTATATACAAAACAGTGAACAAAATCTTTGGTGGGATCTACAATCTCTGAGCTATTCTTCTCTGTTCAATAATAAACAAACTCCGGCTACTCTCACCCGGCTTTCAGGGGTTTGGACTTGCTTACCCTTCGGTATCCAACCCTGCTTCTGGTACTCACTCCACTCCACTCACTCACTTCAGCTTTTTTAGTCCAATTGAATTTGGTTTTGCAGCAGCCCTGAGGTGAATAAATGGAACCTATTTATACCTGGCGCCCCACTGGATCACAGTGCTGATAATAGATTCCACACCTGGTAATCACACACAACAGGCAGGCTCTCCCAGGAGTGTCAGGTACTTCATTAATTAATTACAATATGCACTTACATTAGTGTCGGTTAATTTCACTGTAGCAAAATGCATAGGGTTATGGAAAAACATGACAGATTACTGTACCTGTATTTTTAAAGATTTCAGCAGAAAATTTAAATTCGTTGTACTCCTTGCAGAAGAGGTCCTGAAAAGATGTTGACCTGTTTTTTTCCTTCTGGATTATGCTGAACACTGCCCACCATTGTGTTCAAATTATATTTAATATTTTATTGCAACTGAAAGGCTTTCAACTCCGGTGTCTGTTGTATTGTTCAGGGCATCGTTTATGCAGAAAAACTGATATGTAGCAATACAAATTCATATATTTTTTCATGCACTAAGGTACATTTTTATAGGATCAGTTGAGTTATTAATTTCATTGTTCAGTGCTTATTTTTAGCTATTTTTCTGTAAATCTGGGTTTTTGCTTTTTTATATACTGTGTGAAATTACTGTTTCCGGTAAACTTTCCAAAATGCTTCAGCTTTTTTTTTTTCTGTCAAAATATGTATAGTAACTTGATAGTACTTGCACTCTTAAGTTGTACCTTCTTTCCTTTGCTGTCTTCCACAACAAAATCTTATGGTCACAAGCACATCTTATGGGGTTTTTGTGTTTAGGCATTTTTTTACATTTTCTCACAATTTGCAATTCTGTTTTCACAAATCTCACAAGCTGAGTCTCCAATAGAAATGTAGGAATTTGCTGCCACTCAGTAGTTGGTTTTATTTATTTATTTTTTGTACTAGATTATTTTATTTTATTTATTTAAGTGGGAAAGGGGTGAAGTCAATATGAATTGAGTAACCATTTTCAGTGTTTTTCCAGTGTTTATTGGCCACACAGAGATTTCATTATTTTTTATTTTTTTTTGTATATGGGGTGTTTTATTAATTTTCATTGGTTAAAACCAAAAATTAGAAGCCCTACTGGTGTATCAGATAAACTAGCTTTCAAGACCACAAAGAACTCTTCTTTTACATGACAAAGAAAGTTCAGGCTTAGAAAAATAAATAAATAAATAAATATGTCCAGCTGATCCTATTAAAAGGTATAATCAGAAAAAACCTTGAACTTCTTGTAACGGAGCCAGCACTGCTGATGCTGTTCTTAATGCCTTAAGAAAAATCCTTCTCTTAGGTACAGCTGTTGGTCTGTTTATTTCAACTGCTTGTGCTGAAGGAGTTTTATGTCTCTGTTATTTACACAGCAGCCTCAACCCTCACTGGAACCATCCTTGGGTGGTTACTTAGTTCTAGTGCCTACCCAGACAAAACAATCCAAGTGCACATGATCTCAAAAAAGCACACAATCTTGCAACAACAGAATAACTTGACAAATATGTTTTGCCAAATTATATTTTCTTTTTAGTTTGACAAGATATTATGTGGTATTATTATTGTTGTTATTGTTTTTCATTATTATTACGGTACTAGAAAGAAGTAACAAATATGCTCTTATTAAATGTTTATGTATGAAAGAAAGCAGTTACCTTTAGACGTGTCCTAGGAATCCACTTTTTTCATATTCCAATACTGTACATAAAATAAATGCTTGTTAGTCCAGACTGGATGTGGGATGAGAAACTAAGGAATTGTTAGTCTTCTATATATATATATATATATATATATATATTATATATATTATAGATATATAAGGATATATATATATATATATATATATATATATATATATATTATTGAAGTGATGTTATTGCTTCACTCGAAAATCAAAAGGTTATTTTGTTTCATTACTAAGCGTACATATGGGGAAATTTATAACTGTCTTGCAAACCATGAATCCAAAACACAGATCAAAGCACATGTCGTCGTATGCTGGTAACAGCAGTGTTGGGATATGTAATTTTATAGAGCCTTGCTGGCTGTGATAATAATGAAACTGTGGACTACAATCCTAAGGACATGCAATGATGAAAAATATATACCAAGAAAACCTCTTTTTTCAGGTCGGTTTATATTATTAATTGAAATTCAGTTCATGCTGTTGTGAAATAGTTGGGTGCAGAGGCTCCTAAAGTAAAACTTGCTCTAACTGAAAGCTCTGCAGCCTTAGCACAGTTAAAAGAGGATGGTGGTTTTGTAATAAGGCCTTCTGTCCTCTAGACACAACTATTGCAAACAAAAAACATAAGCTGCCACTGACTTTCCATCATTAAAGCATTGAGCTGTGATCTAACCAACAGCCTAGTGGTTAACCAGCCAGTTGAAAAGTGTACTGTTAAACCTGTTCTGTGACCTGTGTTACACTCTCTCCCTCTTTCCAGTGGACAGGTTGGCTCTCACAGCCCCTCGCTGATCAACAACGAGTGTGAAACGCTTGAGGAGTGCATGGTGTGCTCTGATATGAAGAGGGACACCCTCTTCGGGCCCTGTGGGCACATTGCCACCTGCTCACTGTGTTCTCCACGGGTCAAGAAATGCCTCATATGCAAGGACCAAGTCCAATCCAGAACAAAGGTAATTTCAGTCTTTGGCTCTCCCAGAAAATCTACTCTTTATCTGGAAGTCTGAGAGTTCATGTCAAGTTATGAGGGCACGGCATAAGGTCATGCGTGTGTTTTTAGATTCCTTCTGTTATTAAGGTGTCCTGCCTTTTGCATTTTCTTCCCACAGATTGAAGAATGTGTGGTATGTTCGGACAAGAAGGCAGCTGTGCTCTTCCAGCCTTGTGGCCACATGTGCGCCTGTGAGAGTAAGTAAAACATGAGTTAGTTGCCCCTGTGTTTTAACTTGTAATAACTTTGTGGGCATTGGTCAACAGGCATGCTAGTGTAGACATCAATCTGTATGATAACATTTTCTGTATTGTCACCATTAAAAAATAAATAAATAAATAATAATAATAATTTCATACCAATTGCATCACTGCACAGGGTTATTTCAGACAGTCGTTTATATCAGACAAATGGCGTTTGCAGTTTGCCATTCCCATTGATTTCAATAAAAAGGCAGCACTTTACTGTAGTAAAAACTTGACAGATCGATCCATCAGCTGTTTATTCCTCGTTACTGAGCGATTACCCCTGTACTCTACTTTGGCTGTTTAATTCCTGTACGCAGTGTTGGATTTACAGTTTGAAAAAAACAGCATTGATTGCAACAGCAAGCATGGCTGGAAAGAGAAAAGTGATTCGCATCAGCATGAAAATGGACTTTCTAAAGAAGATGAATGAGCTGCTGAAGATGATCCAGCGTGGTCTAGCACAGCATCTCGGTCTTCCTAAATCTACCGTCGGCGTGTGCAGCTTTTCACTGAATGGCATCAAAATTCCAATCCAGACAAAGAGGGAGCACAATGAAAAGGACGTGGAAGTCGAGGAGGTGCTTCTGTGCTGGTTTCAGAATGCACAAGGGAGGGATGCGCTTATCAGTGGCCCTCTTATAGCCCCAAAAAGTCAAGCACTCGGCTGAAGCATTTGACAAACCTGATGGAAGTCTGGCAACAACATAGGGTTCCGCCAAGCACACAGAGAAAAACTTAATTCGGATGCCGCAGGTGCAGAGCAATGGTTACAAAATGTGTTGTCCAACCTGCTCCAAGAGTATAAACCCGGAACATCTTTAATTGTGACCAAGAATGCTTTGTTCTCTAGGTGTGTTGGTTATGGCACACTCGCTTTTAAAAGTGAAGTTCCTCTTGGCCAAAAAAAAAAAAAAAAAAAGCAAAGGAAAGAATTTCAGTCTTGTTTTGCTGTAATATGAATGGCAGTGAAAAATATGACCTGCTAGAGATCCCCGGTTCAAATCCCAGCTCAGCCACTGACTCACTGTGTGACCCTGAGCAAGTCACTTAACCTCCTTGTTCTCTGTCTTTCGGGTGAGACGTTGTTGTATATGACTCTGCAGCTAATGCATAGTTCACACACCCTAGTTTTGTAAAGCGCTTTGTGATGGTGGTCCACTATGAAAGGAGCTATATAAAAATTATTATTATTATTGGCGTCTCTTGCGGCTCTCAGCGGGATTACCAGCTTCAGCTGTGGGTACGTGCTTGGCAGTCCCCCTCTGTTCCAAATGCTTCTTGCAAAGTTCCTATGCTAACTGTAAAATATATTTCCTCCTTGGTAAATTTGTCTTTGTGCATTCGTTGTAAAGTGCCCAGGAGTTGACGGCTGGTAAGTCCAATACGTTGTAAAGCACCTGAAAAGGCCAAAGTCTGGAGCCAGCTTTCACGGAATACTTCTGTGCCATCTGATCCAAAACATCAACACTCTTGTATTATTTTTGTATATTTTCTTGCGTTGTAAAACTCCACGGTCTCTGGTATTTATTTTCACTAGTCCCGATGCTAATTGACTGACCAAAACTGCACAGCTGGCAAGCAGGCGCCAGCCTTCAAAAGGCTGATTTAAAAAAACGATAGACTGTCAGTCATTCACTCAGGCAGAGAGTAGAGACTAATCTAATTACAGCTAAACACACTGCGGACTGGTAAATAAAAATAATAAAGTAGAATACCATTGTGTATAATCGCAATACAGTTGTTTTCTGTGTGGCCGTCAATGTGAATGCTCCCAGGGCTTTTAGGTATAATGTAATATAGCTCCTTTATTTCTGAACTACTGCGTTTCATGCTTTGTGAGAATTGAATACATACAGACAGAAAGGTACATGAACGTGCACCCCCATATGTGTTACACAACTGGACAAAATTAAATTTTAAAACCAAAAACCGCCAAAATGATTGCAGTGGGGCTTCTAGTGTTAAATCACTGTTGCAGCACGCTGTGCATTGAATGCACTAAAGCAGGGAATTCAGGAGCTTGGTGAGCTTTGCATGTGTGGAGAATGTGAAGCAAGAGGCGATCTGCTTTCTGTCCTCAAGGGAGCTGTAATGAGATTTCTGTCCATTTTCACCCTGTTATGCCCATTCCTGTATCACATATGATCCAATGACTCGCCACCCCACTATTATGAATCCAGCTTCACAAGCCAGAATTTCATATGCAGTACAGTGTGTTGCCGGACAGGGGGAAACAATGTACAAGAAACAGAATCTAGTTACATAAAGTAGCTTTTCTCATTTCAAAAGTGCATGGGCATTATGGAGTTAAAAGTTTCATTATGTAAGTTGACATTCTGTTCCTGTTGCCCTTGTCGTTGCAGACTGTGCCAGCCTGATGAAGAAGTGCGTGCAGTGCCGCGCTGTGGTTGAGCGGAGAACACCTTTCATTACATGTTGTGGTGGGAAAGGTATGGAAGATCCCACTGATGATCTTAGTGAGTGAATCTTCCTCATTTTCCCTTTCGGTTTAAATTAAATTTTTTTGTGGATTTCTTTTTGTTTGTCATTAACCTTATTTTCGCTTTGCCGCCGCATTGTTTTCATGTTATTTTTAAGTTATAATAAACTGTTGCAGAGAGACCCTTGTATTTATCCATATTACAGTATTCATAAGTGCTACTAGTTTTTAAAACACAGATAATTGCACTAAATAATGGTTCAGAAATTAGGCTTATATGCCACACTGATGCAAAACAAAACAAAAAAAAAACTTTTAAATTTGCAACTGAAGTTTATATCTGCTGTTTTCTAAAGGTGACATTTTGTTGACTGCTGGTTTTCAGCTTCAAATTTAGAAATTTTACAAAGTTAATCCTACCAAAATGTTTTGTTAATGTTATATATATATATATATATATTATATTATATATATATATATATATATTAGAAAGCGGTTTCAATTCTACTTGCTTGTTTTCACTGCTCAGGAAAAAAAAACACAAAAAACAAAAACAAAAACAAATCACTGCTCAGGAAAAAAAAACACAAAAAACAAAACACAAAAAAAGGACATGGATCTGGGTGACCCCAGCCTTTTTGCTACACATAACAGTAGCGCACTGCATTGAATATTCCAAACGCTGTTGGAATGACTAAATTAAAACAAACAAACAAACATTAAAACCATAGTTTCATATTGCATATTCCCCTTTTTCTTGCCTACATTGATGAATGATGAAACAAGCCTGTTGATAAGCAGAGCACCACCCAATCATGCCTATGCTTTCCTTTTTGGATCTTTTTAGTTGGCTTCCCATGTATCTTTTTTTTATAACCCAGATTTACCAGCAAAGATGAGTTTGCAGCAGGTGAATTAAAAAGCTTTAAATGACTACAGGGGGATATATGTTTCCATCCATCAAATACATCCCAGTTTTATTTTTAATTTCCATATATATTTGATTTTAATTATTTTGTTACTCCTTTCCTTACCTGTTGTATTCCTATTTTAAGTTGCTGCAACTTTTTTTTTAAATTTTCTAAACCTAAAAGGGAAACTGTTGCAAGATCACACAATCCAATCTTCTTTCCTTTTCCAGTAGAAATGAGCAAATGCCAGCCTGTCACAAGCCTTCCATTTGAAAACCCAGCGTCACAATAAAAAAAAAACAAGCCAAACCCAAGAACAAGCAACAACACTGTGTAGCACAATTTTTGTTCCTGAGTAGTAAGTATTATTTCCTATTTGCTTATGCCTCAAAAGTATAGAAAATGGCTATTATTCTCCACAAACTTTGCTTTTGTGACCAGGACAGTGATATTTTGAAATTTACCTTTTTCCAATGAGAAAACGGTCTTTTCGTTCACATAAAGTCAGAAAAAAACAACATATGAATCCAAATTAACATGTATTTATACTAACGTAATACAAAAATGACTACAAAAGATTTAGAAGTGAGTAGTTTTTCAGGATTTACGATTATACTGTAAATCACTTTCACGAATCAGCCCTCAAATGTAGTCTCCCATCATGTTCTCGTTATACTGTCCTTGGTATATCCAGTATATCCTGGGGGAAGCGCTCGCCTTGCTCCTCCGAGTACGCTCCCATGTTCTCCTTGAATTTATCAAGATGAGCATCAAGGATATGGACTTTGAGGGACATCCTACAGCCCATTGTGCCGTAGTTCTTCACCAGAGTCTCAACCAGCTCCACATAGTTTTCGGCCTTGTGATTGCCCAGGAAGCCCTGAACCACTGCGACAAAGCTGTTCCAAGCCGCTTTCTCCTTACTAGTGAGCTTCTTGGGGAATTCATTGCACTCCAGGATCTTCTTTATCTGTGGTCCGACGAAGACACCGGCTTTGACCTTTGCCTCAGACAGCTTAGGGAAGAAGTCTTGAAGGTACTTGAAGGCTGCCGACTCCTTATCTAGAGCTCTGACAGATTGTTTCATAAGGCCCAATTTGATGTGCAGTGGTGGCATCAGCACCTTCCGGGGGTCCACCAGTGGCTCCCACTTGACGTTGTTCCTCCCCACAGAGAACAGTCCCGCCTGTGGTAGTGCGCCTTGGTGTCCCTGCTGTCCCAAAGGCAAAGGTAGCAGGGAAACTTGGTAAAACCGCCTTGGAGACCCATCAGGAATGCCACCATTGCAGCCTCTTGATGCCATCTCAGAAAAATGCAGATATGTATCCACTTAGGCAGCTGGAACTAAACTGAACTGGTGGGCTTAAGGCTCCTGTATTTATACTACTATTTATATTACTGGAAAGTTCTAGAAGTTACTCCAAGTTTACTCAGCAGTGAATCTATCTGGAATGTTCTGGAAAATAGGTAAATTTCAAAATATCACTGTCCTGGTCACAAAAGCAAAGTTTGTGGGGAATAATAGCCATTTTCTATACTTTTGAGGCATAAGCAATTAGGAAATAACACTTACTACCCAGGAACCAAAAAAAATAAATTTGTTACACAGTGCAATCAGGTCTCACGAAACATCAGATACCTCCTTCAGGCTACAAATATTATACCAGTGTAAATAGTTTTTTTTTTTTTTTTTTTTTCGGTTTGTTCATTGGTTAGCGAATTATTTATTTATTTTTTCACAGAAACTTTATTTGGTTTGGAAATGTTGTAACTGGGTTTTTCAGATGTGGGTACTTTGTTAGTTTATACTTTTGTGATGAGTGTTACTTGCCAGGAGGGGGAGCTATATTGCAATTTAGTGTTCTTCCAATCTCAGGTGTATAATTTAAAATTCAAATAAACCATAAGGATTGTTTAAATGTATATGTCAGTTATGTCAGCAGATTGTTAATACGGTACATTCCTTAGGTAAGTGTTTGTTTGACTCGGGCTAAAGGAATTATATGATAGAAAGTGCAAGTATCTTTTTTGTTTAGTATGTAAGATAATAAAGTATTCACTCTAACTGAGGAATAAATGATTTCAGGGGTTCTGATTTTAGGGTTAAATCTGATGAAGCAAGAAATTGGCGTTTCACGCATTTTCACCTGAAGTAATTGGAGTAGGATGCATTTTCACCTGGAGTTGATTTTATTAGTCTAAAAGATCAATTAGTTATTGATGTGGCGTAATAATAGATTGAGGATTTTCCTAACCAACGGTCAAAATATAGGTATGTCCTGATTTATTAGAGCATGATAATATACAACCTCATTTCTCCCTATTCTTCGTGTGTGTGTGTGTGTGTGTAGGTATGTAATTCAGATTTTAACTAGGTGTATTTGCGTTTTTAACCTGAAAACAGAAACAAAGACTTGCAAATCAGAACCTCACATACATAATTATCGTTTAAACTGGTAAGCTACATGCAAAGAGCACATTGATAACAATATATGTGAAATGTTGCCACATACCCAATTGTTACAATCTGTTTGGCCACATTTTAATGGGTTTTGTTCCATTCTAGCCAGCGCAAACATCCCTGCTTTTCAGAGAGACAAGGACAACACGAATGTCAATGCGGACGTGCAAAAACTACAGCAGCAGCTGCTGGACATCAAGGAACAGGTAAAAGAAAGTGTCTTTTTTGTATTTGTTTTACTTATGTTGAATTTCCCACGGACAACAAGGGCTAGAAGCAATTACAGCAGCTACACATAATGCAACACCTCATGTATCAAGAGCTACCAGGGATTTCGATTATTTCGAACATATTGTCCTGAATTGGTCGCAAAAGCCTTAACTTTGTTCATTGTGCCTTTTAATAATAATTGTATTTGTTTGGTGGTATATATTGGACTACCACCTTGACTAGTAAATAGGAATGGAAATGAAGATGGCCATTGCAGAGCAGTTTGATCCATTCCTGGTTTTAATATGAGTTTAATAACACAACTGAGTTTGTTACTTCTACACTGGCTAATCAAGCCTGTACTAGAACCTCTTGCTTTGCAATAAGTCTCATTTCCATCCCTGAGTAAATGAACGTTATTGTAGTCATCATTAATTGTTTCTTTGTTGCGCTTCAGGTGGCATTAGTGTGGTTTACTAACCATGCACACAGTGGCAAGAGGTGGTTGGTGAACCAATCTTTTAGACTGTGGTTTTCAAATCAGTTAATGAATATCGTATTGAACCGTGACAACAATGTGATTCTTTGTAGTGTTTTAAAAGTTACGTTATCAAAAAAAAAAAAAAAAGATTTCTAATCATTAGTCATCCAAAAATTGTTATTTTTACATGGGAATTCTTCATGTTTCTTACAGACGATGTGCCCGGTCTGCCTGGATCGATTGAAGAATATGATCTTCATGTGTGGGCATGGCACTTGCCAGCTGTGCGGTGACCGCATGAGCGAATGCCCCATCTGTCGCAAGGGTATTGAGCGCAGAATCCTCCTCTACTAGACCAGGGGGGGAGGGGAGAAAGAGGAAGTGACATTGCAGCTGTCTGAGTAGATGCAATTCAGCAATTATGTATCTTCAATAACTGACTTTTGTTTTTATAATTGCTTTTGTTTTAAATAAAAAATAGTGCTGTTCTCCAACTGAATAGTTTAGGTTGGTAGAGAAAAAGGTTTAGAAATGAAAGAATTCAAGAACTGGAGGCCAAATCCTTATCTTACTGTTGCTGACTCCTGTGTTTTGTTTTGTTTTTTAAAGCAAGTATATCTCTCAACCGCCATCGATCCTGAAACAGTGCAAAACAGTACTCTATTAGTGAAATATGCAATGAACCGGTTCATTGTAATGAGCAAGGAGTACAAATATTAAAGCAATCTTGATTGAGTTCATGAAAACTTCACACAAGGGAGGGCAGCAACTGTAAGTAAGCCTGTCTGGGTGTTTCACAAGTGTAGCAGAGAACAGTTTGGATGCTGTTAAATAGTCATTTCATTGAATCCTAGCTGAGGCAATTTTGCTTTAATTTTTTTTTTTTTTTTAATATAGAAGAATAGTATAAATGTTTAACACTAAACCCAGTATAGTTCTTAATATAGATAATGTTAGCAATCAAGAACCAAAGTCATTCAGATGAACCAGCACTTTCCTAGAGGTATTACAGAACTTTAAAACCTGTTGTGTCAGTCTAAACTTTCTCTCCCAGGTAAGCTTATTATAGTCATGAGGCATTTTGCATTCTATGTACATTACAGTGGCTACACAAGACATTTTCTGTGGAAATCTAGCATAAGCGTGCAGTCATATATACACGTGCCCATGAAGCTGTGTGCATTGTAGTCCTGGCATTGTTTTAAAACTAGATTTTATTGTGGCATCATTTATATATGGTTCAGAGTCTGGACTTATTTTTTTTTATTTTGCAGTTTGCTGTTGGTTTCACTTGTCACCCCATGTGCATGATATCAACCATTTAGAAAATAAACTGCTTTTTCAAAAACTGTTTTTCATTGCAATTTGAGGTTCAGAGTACAGTAGGCACCTATACTGACAGTCAATATTGCAAATGGCACAGTGAACAGCAATGTACATGGAACACATATATTTTCGTTTTCTCTTGGTAACTTAGTGCATTCAAGTTATTGTGTGTGTGTGGTGTTTGTTTTTTTTTTTTTTTTTTATAAATGCATCCTAAGCATAGAAGAACCTGATTTTGTAGACTTGTAAACCTGCACTACAAAGGACAAAATAGCAGTTGTGCACCGTAGGTAATTTCATTTTTAGTTTCTGAAGACAAAAATAATAGCTGAATGTGCCAAAATTGCTCAACATCATCAGAACAAAACTACACCATTTTCCTATTGTGCAAGACATCTGACTTGTCCTGTATAAAAAAACATCACTAGCATCTAAAGACTTAACATCGGAAGCAGTTTGTTTTACCTGGTGCCATCTAGTATTTTATGTTCTCCAAATGAAAATATCTAGCGTTTGATTTTCAAAACTGTTTAAACTACACTACACAGAGTAATGGCACAATTGCTTGGTGACTTTTTCATACAATTATTATAGTAGCTGTACATTGTTGAACTAAATTTAGATTTATGGTATTGATTATTCATTTTTAAAACTGCTGTTCTAAGCTCATTTTGACACTTTTCTTGCTGCAGGAATGATTAGCATAAAAGCACACTTAATATATCTGTACTTTAAACTGTATAAGCTATCTCCACTAGCATGTATATTCATCATCTTATATTACAAATTACAATTTATTGCATGAAATATTCTGCTGAATAAGGCAGACTGCTATTAACCTTGTTTCAATTGACTGTTCTTCAGTTGTATAAACGTGACTTGAAAAGTTACATTTTCCACTAAAAGAATGTCTCTGCTCATACAAAATCATGTAATCTGCAATGAAGTGGACAATCAAACAAAAGGTTTTATCAATGGAAGACCACATTTATTTTAGAATGGTTCCTACTCTAAATAGGCCTTTAGCTGCTGCCGCTATCTGCAAGCATGGGCTTGTATTCAGTTAAATGCTGCTTTGTTTTCTTGAGCTTTTTTTTTTTTTATGTATTGAAGAAGAAATGTGCAGTACCTCTACAAAGGTATTCAAGTGCAGTTAAACAAATTGAGCATGTTTTTGTTGTGTTTTTTTTAAACTTGTGTTGTCCAAACTAGGTAATGTCTAAATTTATATGGTCTTTCTGTCGAAATGCGAGCAGTTGGAATCCTAAAAACATGAACGTCATTTCAGATGAGAAGGGAAGTGTGCATGTGTGGGATGTGGGGGTTGAGTTCAACAAGAAAGTAATGATGTATGTGTTAAAAAGAAACTTAAGGGCTGAAACAAAGTGTGAGCATTTTCAATGTAAGCATTATATTAGAGTTCAGCACAAGTCTGCAGTGTTTGTACTGAAGCATGGTGTCAGTGGCTGACAATGCCCTATGCAAATGTTATTTATTTTAGAACGGAAATAAGCTTTGGTTTGAATGCCAGTCCTTGTTTTATCAGCGTGTGTTATTATTTTAACATTTAATCTAGATGCACAAATGTACCATCTAATTGCTAGTAATGTATTTTAACTTGGTAGGCTTTTTTGTTGTTGTTATCACGAAAGATCTTACTTCAAAAGGTGTTGCAGTGCACAGCAATCTCTTGTTTTCCCAATCATTGTTACTGGACTTGTTGCTGTTTCCTTTTTTTTTTTTTTTTTTTTTGCTTGAATGTTTGTGACAACTGCAATAGGTTTTGTAACATGGAAGCTTTTTAGTTCACTCTGTATTACTAAGTGCTTTAAAATAAATGCTTTGTTTAAATAAACTGGTCTTTCAAGACTAACGCTTTAGAAATAAACTCCACTATGCCTCAGTCTTGTGTCGCTGATATTTTCTATGTGTATAGTTATTGGTAATACTCCTGGTAAGAGTCGACGCACTCCTTGTTGGCTTTGGAAACCTGGGGGGAAGGGGTATGAATGAGTTTTTGTATGCAGGGCTGTTTTCCTTAGTTAATTATACAGATGCGTTTTGTAAGAAAAGCATCAAATCTGAATAATTTGATCTTATGAGAAGGCTGCATATGTTGTACCTCTGTGGAAATGCATGGAGAGTCAGAACAAAGTGGTGTAAAGTACTGTCAGTGTACACTTGACTTACACCAACAGTACTTGGATAACTGTAAACCAGCAAAAATTATTATATTGCTAATTATATTAATATAGTGCTTGTTTTGTTCGTAACTTTTAAAGCCTCGTAAGCAAAGGTCAAGTAGATAACTTATTTGGCCTTCATAAAATTATGAAAAACTTAAATAAATTAATAATAATACTTACAGAATTGTTTATATTATAAAACCTCTAGATCAGGCTCCTTTCACACAATAAAGATACATTTTGCAGATTGTGTGGTCATTAATGTTTATATGAGGTAATAGTGGTCATTTATACAAAAAAAGAAATGGGAACCCCATTTTAAATATCTTAGGGCGGAATGGGCAGTTGAGGTCCCCTTTTAAGTATTTTTTCCGTGCACATATTTGTATCGGTACACTTTTGCTTCACATATGCCTGCTGAAACAATATACTGGACTTCACATTGGACAGAATAGATTGTCAAGTATTTATTTCTTAATTTTCTTAACTAAGAACAGTGATGTACCCTTCAAAAATAGTTGAATTACCCTGGAAGTTTTTTGCTGATTTTACTTTGTGCCAACATCTCTGATGCAAATAATTGTTTTAATTAAGAGTTGAAGCAAATTGCTTATGGTCTAAGGCTAAAAATTCTAGGTTTGGCGATCATTGGGATCCAAAGTGTGTTCAGAAAGAAGACCAGTTTCTCCAGGCTTATGTACTGCAGCCCATTGTGTAAGGTCGTCGTTTATCAGTGAGGGTGCTAGACCGACAGCAGTGGTGCTGGAGACAACACTATCTAATTAAGCCCCAGTGTGGCTGTGTGTTTATTTTTTTTACACGGCTTGGGTCGTTGCACTACTGAAAGCGCTATTTTTTGTCAGTTACCCTCTTTGACTTCACGCTGTGCTTGGCGGTGGGGATAGGTGCAGGAGGTCATCTGTTGACAGGCTGCTGGGGCTATGAAAGCTACAGCAATGTTTTCTCCCAGGGCATCCGAAAGTGACTTTGAACCACAGGCGCATTCACAACACACAGATCTGCTTTGAGAGAACCATCTGCGTTTGTGGGATTAGGTAGTGATGGACTGAAACCCATTTTTTACAAAAACAGAATAGCATGTAGAAGTGATATTCCACTTTTTTCATAGATTTTTAAAAAATCAGAGGTTCTGTTTAGACACTTTTTAAATGAGTAGCAAATAAATGTCTATCTGGCTTTTTTTCAATCAAGGTTGTTTTTGTCTCAATGATTTCTGCACCAAATAGAAAGGTGGATAACAAATGTTCTTGTAAATGTAATCAAAATACCCTTTGCCGTTCTATTCAATTACATTATTTATCATTTAACCAGGACACGAACCTACTGAAATTTAAAAAGACAAATTCCTATATAACGGCAAAAAGCTGAAATTATCTTGCTTAATATCTACTTCATTTTTAGGTTATGCTGTAGTACACTTTAGGTAGATTTAATATGTGTGGTATTCTGTACAATTGCACAAACAGACACACAGATTTAGTTCTGGATAAGTGAAGGTTGATAATACAATTAATTTTATTTAGTTCATGTACACAATTTATTTAGTTCATGTGCACAAATTAAACACCCCTAAACTAAGAAGTTAGGTACAATTATTGCTTAAAGGCAGTGGTAGTTTGGTTAATATTTTTGCTGAAAGTGTCCGTTTTGCATAAATACTTGGGGGGGCTTTTAAATAAATAAATAAACAAACTGAAGGTCTAAATACCTCAATTATTAACTATTAATCGAGCTATGGTAATTTATTGAACTGCTTTTAAACTTTATTGCATAGAGTAAAAAAAAATACAGTAAAATGAGGTACTAGGAAAATCGGATTTATACATTTTAGGACAACAATCTGCCACTGTTTTTTTTTTTTTTTTTAAACTGAAACTAGTGATAGCATGCTGTGTTTTTGTCAAAAGTTACAAATGAATCTGACGACACAAAAACAGTTTGGAATGTTTTTGTCAAAAGTTCGACAAATACATGTTTTACAAGGTGGCAATTATATATTAAATATAGTATAAGGTCGTTACAATATATATATATATATATATATATATGTAGATATATATATATATATATATACATACATCCTTTGTGTTACATAAAGGGATATGGCTTGTCACTACCGTTGGATGAGAAAGTTTAGATCACCATCGACGTTACTGCGTAAGACCACAAATTCAAAGTACAAGCCTTATTGAGGAAATGGAATTGTAAATGTGATTATGTACTGAATACTTTATACACTGTATCTTGTTTGTATTAAATGCATATAAAAGCTTGGCTACTGGATAGCTTTGCTTTATGACATTGGCAAACAACAAAGTACACTTTGCTACTCCTCGCCACACAGAACAAAGGTAGGGTTGAGTACGGTGCAGTTTGCCCCTGAGTTGAACCACCCCCATAGTTAGGTAATTCTTGGCAACAAAACTCTCCTGCCTTTGTGCCTCCCATATAGTGATTGCTTTATTACTATTGATTGGGGCAAAGTTTCAGTGATCTGTTTGCCTTTGGCTCCAGTGGAAAATGAAAGAAAAGCATGTTTCACATAGCTGGAAATATACTGAGCAAACAAGGTGTTAGTTGACGTGACAGTTCCTTAAATCCTTTGGCTTATTATCACTGTGAAGATCAGAAACATTCTTATTTGCTGTAACAGCAAAGCTTGCTTAATGCACATGAAAGTCATCTACACTTTGGAACATGTAGATTAGGCAGACATTTATATATGGTATTTAGATCAATGCAACAATATTGTGTATTTGCTAATGTTAATTCTACTTTCTGCCACTGAGCATCAACAGTAATTGTATTTATTCTTCACTCACTTATCTCTTTTGTTTTATATACTTTAATTTGTAATTAACCTTAACAGCCTTCTTGACCAGGTTGTTGTTGTACAGTAAATGACACTTGATTTTTTCTTTCAGAATTATATTTTATTAACGCTTCAATGCATAAACAAGACATTCATCTCCCACAACAATACATCAATAAAAATAAATAAATAAATCATATTAAATAGAGCTATGAAATACCGTAACTATATAACCTAAATAAATAAGTACCATAACATGTTAGTGATCTCTAGTCGAAACAATCACTATGACTGATTAGAACTTTCTGAATATTTATCTAAAGTTCGGGAGTTTCATTTTAATTTATTTTAGAATGTTTGTATACTTTTAGCATATTTTGTGGATTCTGAGGTGTAGCGTTGCTTGTATTAATTCTCCATTGTGTTATTAATTTGATTTAGCCTGTAGGAAGTTTGAGTGAAGGGATGATCTTCTTAATGCTTTTTTAGTGAATATGCAAGTTTTTTGCCAGATTTTTCACCGTGGACATGACATTTACTTTAAATTCTCTTTAAAATGAGGACTTCTTTATTAGTAAGAAGATTGTTTTACTGTAACTTTAATTTTGTGTGGTTAGAATATTGTGCAGGACTAGGATTGTTAATAAATAATACTTCTGCCTGTTTGGTTAAGTCTTTCAACTGTTTGATTTCTGCCATTTGCTCTTTCTTTTCAGCTGATGTGAAGACAGTAATTTTACCTCTAATATAACAATTAAGAGTAACCCAAATAGTTCCTTGTGAAATCTCATCAGTGTTATTTAATAAAAAATAAAAACTCATTGATAAGATTATCTATGCCATTGAAGTCATTAATAAGGGAATTGTTAATATGCTGTGCACTATTTTTTTGTAATTGGATCATTAGTTAGATAAATTGATAATGTGACTGGGGCATGATCTGATATTTCAGTAGTTTCAGTTGTGGCATTATATATATATATATATATATATATATATATATATATATATATATAGAGCGATAGAGAACGAGTAGCAAACAGAATTAATTCTAGCTAAAGATTTATGCATGGCAGAGAAAAATGTTAATTATTTACCAGTTGGATTTAATATTCTCCAAATATCAAGTAAATTGAGTTCTTCGACTAAATTATTTAGGATTTGAGATTTACCTAAATTCTATGTTTTTTTTTTTTTTAAGTCTGATCAGTAAAGTTATCTATTGCTGTATTAGTCACCCCCTAATATCAAAGGAAGATTAATCCAGTCACTTAATGAATTAATGACAAAATAAAAACATTTAAAAAATGATGATATATTATATTATTGGCATAAACTCCATCTCCCCACTAATCAAATGGATAAATAAATAAAGTTTTAAAAGTCAGTTGGATTAACAGAAGTTCTAAGCACCTAAAGCAGTACCTTTTTCAGACATCAGCTTCGTTGTGTATTTTTTGTTCTGTTTCTTGAGTATCCTGGTCCTTCAGAATTAAACTGTTTGTGTAGGGTTAGTTGCTATCTTGTGAGTTTTAAGAAACAATCAATAAATTATAGTAAGCAGTTTTTCTGATTTAGAATTAAAGTATTAGAGCCTCTCACTGTGAATCATCACATAGCCGCCAGGGACACTTTGTAAAAGATCATTATCTTGAAAAAACATACACACACACACACATAGATAGATATATATATATATATATATATATATATATATATATATATATATATATATATATATATATATATATAATATTGTAAGGTGGCAGGGGGGAGGGTCAGATTCCTCCCTGCCTAAAAAATGCACACTTTGTTTAATTGAATTGCTTTTGTTTAATTTGTGGTAATTGTTTTATTGTTAATTATCCCCTGCACCTGGCTATCATTGTAAATTAGAGCCAGGTGCAGGGTATTTAAGGAAAGCAGCCAGTTTGCTCAGGGCTGTTGCTGCTGATGTGGAACGAAGAGCCCGACTGGAAGTCGTAAAGGTCCGTTTAAAACCTACATTTGGTTTTATAAAAATCAGTGTTAGTGTTTTGTTGTTGTGTTATATGTCAGGTAAACAGGTTAGCTGTCCTGCATGTTAGTCAGGGACCTGCATGTGTTTAGTTAGTGCTCCGAGGGAGCTAGGTGTTTGTTTGTTTGATTTATTTTTCAATAAAAGTGCGCGAAAGCGCATTAAAAATAAAAGTTTTTATTTCTGGGTCACGTTCTTAAAGGGGCACGAACCTGATCTACGGCCAATCTATTTATATATTAGTAACGTGGCAGGGAGGGGGTCAGTATCCCCCCTGCCAAAAACATTTATTTTTATTTGTTTATTTTGTTTTTGTATATTATTAAAATAGTGCATCAGCGCTGGAAAAAATCAATTTCTGTGTCCTGGGTCCTGTTTGAAAGGGGCAACGAACAGTGTGAGAGTTGCAGTCATATTACTAATATATATAAAAATATATACATTTTTTTGTATTATTTCTTAGCAGATGCCATTCTACAGGGTGACTTACAATTTTTACAACATATCCCAGTACAAAGTGTCACAGTACAAAAATCACATTGTAAATTATCACATTAGAGTATCATATTACAGATAACAGCAGTTAGAAAGTACAATAAAATCAGTAGCAGAAAAGATCAAATTTAAATAAGAGCAAAATAAAGAATACAGTAAATAATTACATTTAAGAGCAAGTTCAACTAAGAGCAGTTAACTTATAGTAAAAATGCTTATGTGAGTAAAATCTATTTACAGCGACAGCGAGTGGGAGAAGTACAGGCGTGGAAAAGTACAGAGCAGTTTAGAAGCAGTAAGGAGAAATTGCATCTTTAATTGCTTTAATCAGAAAACACAGGACATTGGGGAAACACAGCAGCAGCTCAAAGTCAAACAGCCACGTGTGTTTTTCTGATAATAAACAAGCTGAAACTTGGAGAAGCTGATTCAAATTCAGCGCCGTTCTGAGACACGGGCGAGGGGAGGAGCCAACAGCACAGCAGAACAATGCAGTTAAACGAGGCAGTCTTCCCAGCGACAGCATGTGGAAGCGACAGCGAGTGGGAGAAGTACAGGCGTGGAAAAGTACAGAGCAGTTTAGAAGCAGTTTGAAAGCAGGTTGACAGCTGCAGAAGAAACTAAACTTCAAGAAACCCCTCAACATGGTCTTCAAGCCAATAATCTGTGACACCTGCTTGATGTGGGAAATCCGAGAAAACCCAGCAGAGCTAAACCAAGTGTGCGTAAAGTGCCGTGCGATCCAGGATTTGCATAAACTAGTAAGTATGCTAGAAATGGAGCTGGAAGAAGTGAGACAGCAACAGAATCTTGAGGAACTGACACACCCACAATTCATGGAAGTCTGCATCACCCCTAACAGACTGAAAGCCACCAGGAAGACAGAAGGTCAGAACAGCTGGGTTCAGGTAGGCAGAAGCAGGGAAGAAAAGAAACTTTGTCAAACACAACCACCAGAAATCAAAACAACCAACAAATTTGAGTCACTTCAGAATTTTGATGAGCAGAACCAACAACAAGAGAACAAAAGGAACAACATCCAGGACCCTATTGACAGTGGTGACCAGACAGCAAAAAGAAGGGAGGTCATGATTGTTGGGGACTCCATATTGAGAAACACAGCAAGTTCAATTCGCAGTTTGGACCCCCTTACTACAACAGTGTGCTGCCTTCCGGGAGCCTCGGTCAAGCACATCACTGAGAACGTGGACAGGCTCCTAGAACGAACAGGAGACGACCCGGTAGTAGTCGTCCACATCGGTACAAACAACATTGGAAGAGACAGACCAAAATCCCTGCAAAACAAATTCAGAGAGCTAGGAAGGAAATTAAAAGAGAAAACCAAAACTGTGGTATATTCTGGTATACTACCGGCACCTTGCAAAGGCCCATATGGACAGCTGGAAATAATTAATCAAAACGCATGGCTGAAGACGTGGTGCACATGGGAAGGCTTCACCTATCTTGATCATTGGACCACATTCAACAACGAGGACTATCTGTATAGACGGGACAGACTGCACTTAAATAACAAGGGAACCAGTCTACTTGGAGAAAAAATCCTCGAGCAGGTTCAGAAGCATTTAAACTAGAAAGGAAGGGGGGAGAAATCAACAAAAAAACAGAAGGGAGACCGCATCAAAACAAGAACAACAACTCAGGTAAGACAACCATTAAATGTATTTATCTAAATGCTAGAAGTATCAGAAACAAAATTCTAGAACTTGAAGCTACTGCACTAACAAGTAACTATGATGTGATAGGTGTTACAGAAACTTGGTTGTCTGAGAGTGATGGGGACGAATATAATATTTGTGGGTATACACTGTATAGGAAAGACAGGCAGGACAGAAGAGGAGGAGGGGTAGCGCTATACATAAGAAACAGTCTTGAAGCCCAGGTGTTAAACCTGGACAAAGAAAATAAAGCCGAATCAATATGGGTCAGAATAACGGACAAAAATTCAAAGGGCATAATAATAGGAGCATGCTATAGACTGCCAGATTCAGACGGTGAGTAAAATAATCTGTTATACAATGACATTAGAAATGCATGTAGCAAAGGAGAAACCATACTAATGGGGGATTTCAACTTCCCCCATATAAAATGGGAAAACCCGGTGGGTAGCACGAAGGATGAAATTGAAATGGTGGAAATGACAAATGACTGCTTCCTAACACAATTTGTCAAGGCACTGATTTAGTCTTTTCAAATAATGAAGCCAGAATAACTAAAACAGAGGTCAGAGAACCACTGGCAAACTCAGACCACAACATGGTCTCATTTGAAGTGTTTTTTAAAACCCCAAAAGTAATGACTAAAGCTAAGGTTTACAATTTTAGAAAAGCAAACTATGAAGGTATGAAACAGAGACTAACAGAAGTAGACTGGAGTAAAATAGAGAAAACACCCACAGAAGAAGGATGGTTGTTCTTCAAAAATGTAGTACTAGAGGCGCAAAACAATTACATCCCTAAAGTAGACAAATCTAAATGTAAAACTAAATTGCCAAAATGGTTTAATAGATCAATTAAAAAAAATATTCAGCGAAAAAAGGCACTTTAAGAGCATTAAAAAAGGACCAAAAAGAAAGTACGCAGAAAGAGCACACAGAACTGCAAACGCAAGTCAAAAAGGAAGTTAGAAAGGCCAAGGGAGAAATAGAAATGAACATTGCTAAGGGAGCTAAAACCAATTCCAAAATGTTTTTCCAATATTACAACAGCAAGAGAACATTCAAAGAGGAGATTAAATGTTTAAGAGATACAAATGGCAAAATTGTAGATGAAGAAAAAAAAATAGCAAATATATTAAATGATTACTTTTCACAAGTTTTTACAAAGGAAGATACTGACAACATGCCCCACATGTCATCCAGTTCCTATCCAGTTTTAAATAACTTTAGCATAACTGAGGCAGAAGTGTTAAAGGGACTAGGAGCTCTTAAAATAAACAAATCCCCTGGGCCGGATGAGATCCTCCCAGTAGTACTCAAAGAAATGAAAGAAGTAATTTACAAACTGCTAACCAAGATCATGCAGCAGTCTCTTGACACAGGGGTGGTACCGACAGACTGGAAAATTGCAAACGTAATACCGATCCACAAAAAGGGAAACAAAACTGAACCAGGTAACTACAGACCAATAAGCCTGACTTCTATTATATGCAAACTTATGGAAACTATAATAAGATCCAAAATGGAAAATTACCTATATGGTAACAGGGTCCTGGGAGACAGTCAACATGGTTTTAGGAAAGGGAGATCGTGTCTAACTAACTTGCTTGATTTTTTTGAGGATGCAACATCGATAATGGATAATTGCAAAGCATATGACATGGTTTATTTAGATTTCCAGAAAGCTTTTGACAAAGTCCCGCACAAAAGATTAATTCTCAAACTGAACGCAGTTGGGATTCAAGGAAACACATGTACATGGATTAGGGAGTGGTTAACATGTAGAAAACAGAAAGTACTGATTAGAGGAAAAACCTCAGAATGGAGTGTGGTAACCAGTGGTGTACCACAGGGATGAGTATTAGGTCCTCTGCTATTCCTAATCTACATTAATGATTTAGATTCTGGTATAGTAAGCAAACTTGTTAAATTTGCAGACGACACAAAAGTAGGAGGAGTGGCAAACACTGTTGCAGCAGCAAAGGTCATTCAAAATGATCTAGACAAGATTCAGAACTGGGCAGACACATGGCAAATGACATTTAATAGAGAAAAGTGTAAGGTACTGCACGCAGGAAATAAAAATGTACATTATAAATATCATATGGGAGATACTGAAATTGGAGAAGGAATCTATGAAAAAGACCTAGGAGTTTTTGTTGACTCAGAAATGTCTTCATCTAGACAATGTGGGGAAGCTATAAAAAAGGCTAACAAGATGCTCGGATACATTGTGAAAAGTGTTGAATTTAAATCAAGGAAAGTAATGTTAAAACTGTACAATGCACTAGTAAGACCTCATCTTGAATATTGTGTGCAGTTCTGGTCACCTTGCTATAAAAAAGATATTGCTGCTCTAGAAAGAGTGCAAAGAAGAGCGACCAGAATTATTCCGGGCTTAAAAGGCATGTCATGTGCAGACAGGCTAAAAGAATTGAATCTGTTCAGTCTTGAACAAAGAAGACTACGTGGCAACCTAATTCAAGCATTCAAAATTCTAAAAGGTATTGACAGTGTCGACCCAAGGGACTTTTTCAGCCTGAAAAAAAGAAACAAGGACCAGGGGTCACAAATGGAGATTAGACAAAGGGGCATTCAGAATAGAAAATAGGAGGCACTTTTTTACACAGACAGTTGTTAGGGTCTGGAATCAACTCCCCAGTAATGTTGTTGAAGCTGACACCCTGGGATCCTTCAAGAAGCTGCTCGATGAGATTCTGGGATCAATAAGCTACTAACAACCAAATGAGCAAGATGGGCCGAATGGCCTCCTCTCGTTTGTAAATTTTCTTATGTTCTTATTAAGAGCACGTAGTAAGTACGACTAATGGATGGGAATGATTTCAAACAAGAGCAATTACAAAAAAAACCTGAATGTGGATACCTAGAAGTGTAAAAATGAAATACAAGATACAGGAAGTAGTTATAATTAAGAGCAGTAGTAGAATATGGCAAGGTATGGAGCAGTTCAGTGCTTATACAAGCTGATGCAAGTACTGATACAATTGGATGACATATAGTCCAGTATAGTCGAGAGTTATGAGGTTTGCAGATGCAGTCTGAACACTTGTCTTGAGGAGGTGCCGGAAGGGGGTCAGGCACTGAGCAGTCCTAATATCCCTGGGCAGGTCGTTCCACCACTAAGGGGCAAGGGTGGAGAAAGATTGGGCTCTAGAAGTGGGGGAGAAGAGGGGGGGGGGTGTTTCAGCTAATCTGCCGGTGGTGGAGGAGCAGAGGGGGCAATAGGTGGTGTAGTGATAAGGAGCCAGTGCCAAGAGTGGAGCAGCAATGTAGCTTGCGAGAAATGAAAGACAAGGCGTGCAGAAGAATTTTGGATGAGCTGGAGCGGACAGATAGCAGAGGCAGGGATGAATTACAGTAGTCAAGGCAGGAAAGTACCAGGGCCTTAACTAAGAGCTGGGTGGAGTAGTCGGTGAGGAAGGGGTGAACTCTATGTATGTTGCTGAGGAAGAAGTGACAGGAGTGTGCCAGAGCAAAGACGTGCCAAGAGTATGGGAGGGAGGGGTCGAGGGTGAAACAGAGGTTCTGGCGGATGACGACGGAAAGAGGATGGTGGATTCAAGAGGAATAGAGATAGAGAAATAAGCAGAGGGGGGGAGAAAAGGTCTGATTTGGAGAGGTTGAGTTGGAGATGTTGCAAGTACATCCAGGAGGAGATCAGAGGGGGGAAAGGAGAGGAAGATCTGGGCATCATCAGCATAGAGATTATAAGAGAAGCCATAGGAGGAGATGAGGGGACCTGTCGAAAAAGAACAAGAGGCAGAGGGTGAGCCATGCCAGGTACGTATGATCAGCAAGATAGGAGGAGAACCAGGCAAGAGCAGTGCCGGAGAATCCCAGGTCAGCGAGGAAAGACAGGAGAATAGAGTGGTCGACCTTGTTAAAGGCTATAGAGAGTACAGAGTTAGTGATGGAGAGAAGAGCCGTTTCAATGAAGTGTGCCGGGCAAAAACCAGACTGGAGGAGGTCGAGCAGAGAATGTTTTGATAGGAAAGCAAAGAGCTGACAATGTACCACTTGCTCGAGGGTTTTAGAGAGGAATGAGAGAAAAGGGATCAAGGGAGGGTTTTTAAGATGGGGGTAACTGCAGGCCTATTTGAAGGCAAGGGGAAACAGCCAGAGAGCAGAGAGGTGTTAAGAAGAGAGGAAATAAAAGGGAGTAGAGCTAGGGCAGCAGCCTGGAAGAGGCAAATGGGGAGGGGGTCCAGAGCACACATATTGGGTTTATGGCTCTGGAGCAGGGAGCAAAGATCGGAGTCTGAGAGGGGTGGGAAGGAGGAGGAGGAGGGTGATGGGGAGTGAGTGAACAGAGGACAGGGTGGATGGAGAAGGTGGTGAGGTATTGAAGAGTTTGCGGATGTCTGTGATTCTTGAGAAGGCGGCGGCAGTCATCAGCCGAGATAAAAGGTGGAAGAGAGGGGGAGGCTAAGGAGGGAGAAGGTAGAGAAAAGTTTATGGGGATTAGAGGGTAGAGGAGAAGAAAGAGAGGAGCGAGAGATAGAGATCCAAGGCAGCAGGGAGATTGGTTTTCTTCCATTTCTTTTCAGCAGAGTGGGGTTCGGTACGAGCTGAGTGGAGCACAGAGGAGAACCAGGGCTGGTGCTGGGAGGAGCGGGTCGAGGGGTGAGGGGGCAAAGGGAGTCCAGGCAGGAGAAAAGGGTGGAGGTAGCCAAGTCTATAGAGTTGGAAGAAAGAGTCGATAGAGGGGAGGTGCGAGAGAGCAGCAGAGTAGAAGACAGGGTGAGAGAACAGAGGTTTCGGTAGAAGGTGACAGAGGGGGTCGGCAGAGAGAAGGCGATAAAGTACTGATCTGAGATATCAAGGGGAATGACCAAGAGGATGGAGGGAAGGTAGTCCCTGGTGAAGATGATGTCCAGTTGATGCCCAGGAGAAGGAGTGAAAAAGGGGAGGAAATCCAGCAGAGTGGTTAGGATTGGAGAGGTGGATGTTGAAGTCACCTAACAGAACAACAGGGGGAGGGAGAAGGAAGTCAAGCTCAGCAAGTGAGTAAGGGGTCCAGGAGGGCGGTAGAGAACAATGAGGAGGAGGCATGAGCAGAGAAAAGGAGGGAAGGTAGGGAGGTCTGGTTAGGGGAGTTAGATTTGTGGTGGCAGGGAGAAGCCAGAGGACTGGAAGTAGAAATGGCTATGGGAGAGGGTGGTGCCGAGAGGGAGTCAAAAACAGACAGGTACAGGAGGAGTTGAAAGCATTAATTAATAAAAAGAAAAGAAATATATGCAAACCTGGAATTGGAGCCTTCAGTTCAATGCTTGGATAGAAGATTTTGCAGCCGGTCTACATTGGTCTGTCCTTGTTTGGACGACCACAGTTAAGATTGGTGATCCGGCGCTGAGTGCTGGCACCTAGGTTAGTGTCGGTGCATATGTAGTGCCCTGGAGGTCAAGACCTGTGAGCAGCAAATAATAGCTTTGCAAATTACTGTGATCAAGTCAACCACGCCCTGCTGAGACTTGTCAAATCAACTTATTTTTCAATCATGTAAAGTTACCTCATTCCTTTCAGTTTTCCACTTTGTATAAATTGAATGTTACATGTGGGATCCTCAACCAATTCACAGTCTAAGATATAATACAGTGTTCTAAAAAAATTATTATTTTGGTGTTTCTCCCACAAAAAAATTATAAAATGATTGTGCTGTGTATGACTTTTTTGCTGTCCGTTTATAGCAGTGCTATAGTAGTGCTGGAAAACCAGGACAACCAGGTGCATTAAAGATGCTGTCATTCTCTTGTATCGCATGAGAAGGGACTGATGTTAAATACATAACGTGTAGCCATACAGTTTCAATATTAATTGTACAATCCAATGAAAGCATTTTGTAATTTTGGACATTACGCATGTTACTATCTTGTGTTACCTAAAGGATGCTTGTATGTGGCGTTATTGGATTTTCATTGCCTGTTTGCGAGTGCACTTTAAAAGACTGTCCAAACATTTGTGCTCAGTACATAGTACTATTGTTTTTGTTTTGTAGCTGGAGGCCACATTTACAGAGCCAGTGTTATCGTGCATATGTCACTTTAAGTAGGCTTTATCAATGTATACTCATTCATGTTTTATGAGGTTTGATAAAGATGCCACTTGCTAAGCAGGTTCATACAAACTATATATGTTTTATAGTTTATGTAAGGTTGTTCTTTATCAGAAGTGCATGCAGCCTCCAATCAAACAACACAATGCGATTGATTTTTTTTTTTGTGGCAATGACCTACCTTGGTAAAAAAAAAAAAAAAAAAAATGCAAAAAATATAAGAAGTTAATAGAAAGTAACAGTCCTGAAAGAATCTTATCATTCTTTTATCTTTTAAAACAGCGGGTTATCATAATTGCTTATTTAATAATTGATTGATTAGCAATCGAGTCTCAGCACAGCTGCATAAAGAATTGAGTGTTTCAAACCAATGGGGTGGGTGTTCAGTGTGGAGAGAACGGGAGAGAGAGTCAGAAATAAAAGTAAAAACAATTTCTATTCGTGCTGGAAGCACCAGCATGATCCTTGTTTTGCGGTTTGTGTTCTGTGTTTTGTTTGTCTGTTTGTTTTGGCCAATGTGCCATTTTGTTTTGAGTTCAATGTTTCTTTTTTGTTCAAACCTTTTATTTATTTTACAATAAACCGGCGCACCAGTGCATTCACTCATCATTCTGTGTCCTGACGTTGCCACACAAGCCAGCCTGTTCACAGGAACCCTGTTGAAACCCGACAGATTTACAAAGTCCAGATTCTGCTCGTACCTCTTCATAATTAAAACAGAGCAAAAAAGAAACAAAAACACATTGCAATAACATTTGATGTGTAGTCATAACTATCCTGGCTATATAAATATCCCCAAAATGCATTTACATTTAAAGATAATCAGAGCAAGTTTATAATCGGATTAACATGTTGTTATCCGTTACTTTTAACTGCTTATGGATTTTTCCTATATGACGTATTAAGCAAACAAAAATGTGAAGAAAAAAACACGTCATATCTGCCAGATGATTTAAAGGAAAACAATGCTTCTTATATTTCTGTTCCTGCTAATGTTATTCCTTGTCTGTGAGATGTGATAATGACACACAAACTCTATGACTACCTGTTTAATAGATCTAATTCTTTTGTACAGTCTGTCCACACTATGTCCTTAAAATGGCTTAAAAGTGCCAAATATGGTTAGAATCTACACTGCGCTGTGTTTAATAACGTACTCGAGAACTGGACCAGGCCACCTCAGGGGGTAGTCTCCAGTCCGGTTCTAAATTAGATCACATCAGGTCGTGCGGTTTGTCAGAAGCGTGGATGCTGTAATCCTGGACCACGTTTTTTGTGTATCCTCCAATATCCCAAAATGCTTTCTGATATGTTTTGGCGAGTGGGCATTACAAATATAGTCCTCAGAACAGGATCATGAAGGAGCTGAGAACGACTGTCAGTACTGCTGTACCAGTTTTAGGCTTATATTGTAAAATAGTGGATCGTGGAGCGACAATAAAATTTGTATTTTTGTGGCATGTTGACTGAACCTATAAAAAGCTTGCCTATTGCAAGACCGTTTCTGCCTCCTCTATTGCTGATACCTTGTGTTTTTAAGAAACAAACCCGGAATGTTCATGTTAAGCAACGCTATGTCTTCTGTGGGCACAGGCTCCATATTTGTAAGGTTGTAAACGGAATAAACATGAAACAGTACTTTAGTGTGGACACTTTGAGCTGGATTAATTAAAAGCTTTTTGAGTTGGGTTCTCGAGATCGGTTACGTAGTGTGGACAGGGCCTTAGACTATGAGGTGTATATTTATAGCTTTTCAGAAAGGTGGGACCAAGGAGAGTGTGATTTGCCAGAATTTGAAAGCAGAATAATCTCTTGAGTTTGGGAGTCAGTTTCCGTCAGGTAAAAATATAATGTAAGGTTCAAATTAAATACTGTAAAGTGTAAAAGACTGTGTTGATCCACATTGTAGGTATACTTTTTAACAGGATCAACTGAATATGGATGTATCTGAACTATCACCTTTACCTTCAGTTTTCACTTTGTACCAAAGAAAGAGTCCATTGTGCACTTGTATTTATATACATATTTAGTGATTTGTTTTGCAAATCCAGTAAATCCAATAAAATGATATTTAATGAGATAAGATGTATTCATATATTCATATACATGCATTCGTATATTTCACTAAATATAGTATAAGGATGCCTGACCCTAGCCCAAAATTACATTCTTGAGGAATTTTCAGTATGACCCTCCCTCCCAAGAATGCAATGGGAACACTTTTACTGACATAGTACACATTGTAGACAAAACAAAAACAAAACATCTTGTTGAGTCTTTAACATTATTTCAGTTAAATCAGAATGTGCAGTCCTTGCTATTGCTCCAGAACAAAAACCAGTAAAATATTTGTGCTTCATATATTGATTAGGGTACAGCCCCTTGGCTGTAAAAATTAGATAAATAAGTTACACATTAACTTTTCTATGGGTCACTTGTTTGTTTCACATAGACTTGATAAAAGGAACGCTAATGAAGGACTCTGGATTATTGATTTTTTTTTTTTTTTGTCAAAAGGAACTCATTGACGTGTTTTTCTTCAGATGATGTGGCAACTTTATAAAGAAGTCTCTTCAAGGTTAATAGCTGCAGTGAGAGGGGCAGGTTTGTCCAGCTGTTCATTCTTTTATTTATTTTTTGCTCTGCGGGGAGGGGGGAGGCACCCCTCCCCCCCCCCTGCCCCCCTCCCCCTGCTGCCAAATTGTGCCACCTGACCAAATCCCACCCTGAAAATTCAGTTGAACCTTTTAGAGGATGATGTGATGCTTCTAATATTTGTCTAAGATTATAAAAAGTCAAGTTTTAAGATCTAGATTTGGAAACCTGCTAGAGTAGTGGGTCTCTCAGAATCCAGTTAAATATAAATATATATATAATATATATATATATATATATATATATATATATATATATATATATAGTGAACAGGCTGGATGTTATTTTGGTTTGTGCCCCTTTAAAAATGTGACCCAGATATAAAAACTTTGATTTTTTAAAGCACTTACACACACTTTTATTCAAATTACAAATCAAAAAACAAAAAACTGTCGTTGAGCAGTAACTAAACGTATATAGGTCCCTGACTAATGCGCAGGGCAGCTAAGCTGTTTACCTGCCAGAAACAAAACATAACACCCTTTTAAACCAAACGTAGGTTTACCTTTGTATTTTCACACCACCACAAACAAGCTCTTCACCCTAAAGCCACACTCTCCTGAACAAACTGGCTGCACTCTTTAAATACCCTGCACCTGGTTCAAATTTACAATTACCTCCAGGTGCAGGGGACAATTAACAATTATCAAATTAAACCAAAAGCAATTAAATTAAATAAAATGTACATTTTTTACATGGCTTTTAGGCATTATATATAATCCTCTTCAGTCACCGTGTGTTTAATTGTACCATGTTAAGCTTCCTATCTATAGATCTGTTTTATATATGGCATATCTATTTGGCTGTTAATTAACATGCAACTAAACTTATTTATGCCTCTCAAAAGCATTACCTAATATCTGATTATAAATCTCTTGCTGTACTGTATTCATACATATTTGTTGTGGTTTTGTATTGGAATTTATGTCTTCATACTTATTTGTTGTGGTTTTATATTGGGATTTATGACTGTGAACTGATTGCCTGCCTGACGTCCTTGAAAAAAAGATAGCACGCTTCGTAGAACTATACAGGTAAGATAATTAAAAAAAAAAACAAACAAAAAAAAGATATAAGTAAATAGGTCACCCATGCTAAACTGAGAAATGCACACCTGTTGTCCACTAATTTGGCCATTTCAGCTCAAGATGTTTACACAGGTGACCTATTTTGAGCATGCCTATTTATCCCATGGGTCAATATGCATGCTAGCCTGAGAAAGAAAACCTTTTTTTTTTTTTTTTTTTTTTTTTTAAGTTTCACTAAAACCTGTTGTGTTAGTACTGCTGTTAAATCAGCCGAGTGCAGAGCAGTGAGGTAGAGACATTTATGTTTAGTTTTGGACTTCATAAAAGTCACTTTAACCAAAATAAATAAATAAATAAATAAGAAAGTACACCCTCTAGTTTCAACCGTGTATTTTATACTAAGCTGCCCTGTAATTCCAGTAGCACCATGGAAGCCAGTAAAACAAGCTCTGGGTCTTCTCAACCTTATTTATCATAGCGCATGGAGATGGGATAGCATCCAAGGTACTGGGTACTCCTACAGCTCCTAGCAAGGTCTGACAATAAGGGTTCTGTTCAATTTAATCCACCCCCCTACCCTGTGCAGCTTGATATGCCTCTGTTTAGTTCCACTCTCTGCCTTGCTCTGTTTCAGGCACAGTTCAGTTCTGGAATACTCATACCCCGCCTCTGCAACGTTAGCTTTCTCATATTTCCATGTTGGGGAATCACGCTCTTGCCTGGGCATTTGCTTTCATTAAAGTTTAATCATCCCATTTGAAGTTTCCCCTAATCCTCTGGACCTTTTAGCAGCTTTCGGCACTAGCACTACTTCCTTAACAAAGAAAAACCCTGGTACAGAATGGGAAACAGCCCACGTTAGTGAGAGAAGTTATTAGGCTCAGAATTATTGTAGTGATAATTTAGTATGCACCTGTATGACAGCAGGTCAGTCAAACTGATGACGATTTAGTTATTTTGAATTATTTTTCCATTTTCCAAGTATAAAAAGCACAATTAATTGCTGGTTCAATGTAGTTGCTAGTGAAAATAAATTTAAACAGGCATTAAAGTAAACTATGGCTTGTCTGCTTGTGTTTAATTCAAATTACCCTTCGCCCTTTAGTCAATGCCAAATGGAATGCAGCTGCTCAGAGACAGTGACATCAAAATGAATATACATGATGAAATGTCTGTATGCAGCATGCATGATGATTAATGTTTGGCAGGACCGGAGAAATTGATTTAGTTAGCTGATCAATGTCTAGGCTATAATCTAGCTTAGCCTCACCTATTATTTGATTTGTTCCTTAATGCAAAGCACACCGTTACTGGTTAATGATCAGGAGCTGCCATCTCTCTTGTCTCTTTGAAAAGGTGGCAGTAACTAACACCATGGGGGGTCATGGGGGTCACTCCTCTCTATCTAGAATAAAGTGTATTTAAGGCTGCATCTGCTAATTGTTTGGGAATCTCAGGTCTGCTGTCCTAGCCAGCTCCCCGAACACCTTTGGCTTGTCAGGGATAGGGTGTGTGTGATAAAGAGCCCCTCGTCAGCTTCTTCTTAGGCTGACAACAGCCATCAGTTTTGTTTTGTTTTTCACCTCGCCTTTACAAATGTTTCACGATATGATCCATATTTGAAGTATCTTTCAAATCAAATCTGTTGCTTGAGTGAGTACATCCAGTTTTCACAAGCAACATTTGTTTTTTTAACCCTAGCAAAACTATGTACTGACACAGTTTATTACTGATTCTTGTGACAGGAAATGTATTTATTTAGTGTTTACTTATATACCGTGTATGGTATATTTCAAATAATATTTGTTGACCACATGGTCACACATCAACTATTACAAGATAACCTGTATGAATTATACACAAATTGTTGTCAGACATGCTTTCTTAAACAGCCTAATAATAAATAAAAAGGCTAAAGGTGCTGCAAAGTAAATTATTGGTCGCCACTAAAAAGCCACCAAATGATAAGGCTATTGAACTGGCACCCAGTGTTGTAACTAGAGTTGACCGTCTACCGAGGTCAAACTCAGGTTTCAAACTATAGCTGGCAGTATTTATATGACTGCTTGGTATTTACTATTCAACCTGCAAATCTATGTTACACAGCAAACCAACAGAGAAAATTGAGTATTTTGTACTTTACCAGAACATTTACATGAGCATCAGCATTGCTGATGCAAAAAAACAAGCAAGGACACGACCTTTGTGTCACCATAGCTAGTTACAGCCTTGATAGCACCTATATCTTTTCAAGAATGTTTTCATACATTAAGCCATGGCTAGTACATTTCACTGTAACACATTAGTTCCTGCTTGTTTTTAATAATGTTATTCATATTTTTTTCATGAAAAGGTACACCAAACCTTAAAGTGTATCGCTGAATTTTTTTTTGTTATTTAGCATTCTCATTAATCTACTGGGGGCATACAGCCAAACACATTACACGCTTACAATATTTTTCAAAGGAGTGTCAAATAACAGTGGCAGCCTTTTGGCCAAATATCATATCCTGTATCTAAGCACAGGCTGCCATATCACAAATATGATACTGTTAATTTTGAATTCACTATCCAGACACTTGTCATGAATCTCCTGGTAGCTGACAGTTAATAACAATGGGGTTAGCATACGACTACAGTTCAAGAGCTGAGGTGCCAGTTCTTTAAACAAGGTAGATACCTATCTCTAAACCATCAGGAGCAGGGTTGTTTTGTTTTTTTTCTTTTTACATATGCTTTGTGAAATTATTGATTAACTTGATTGTGATTCCACCCCCCATTCAGCAAAGGATACAGTAATACACAGGCTTTTGTCCATTGGTTTTCATTGAGCTGGATACAGTATAGTGGCATGGCTAATCCCATGATAAACAGTGATGTAATAAAAACTCAACATTAGCTGTCAGACCCTTTTCAGGCGTTTTTTTTTATTTTAGGCAGACTAGCATGTGTGTACATTATAAGCACACACATATCCATCTGGCAATTTTGTTACATTATATTTATAATTAAATCCTGTGTCACATACCTCAAAACTAAAACAACAGACCGTATTAGACTCCTATCCGGGTCATTCTTTTTTTTTTTCTTTTTGTCACAAAATGAGTAAATAAATGAGTTTTTTGTTGTTTTTTTTTTTTAAAAAAGAGAAAAATATTGGACAAAATGAGACTTGGTATAAAGTATTCAAGCACGCCTACTGTGAACAACAATTGTTCTGAAATAAAACTACCAGCTTAATTGATTGTCCGGTAAACTGGACTGAATAGATAGGGTTAAATAAATAACATTGGTATATTAAAAAAAAAAAGAGAGAATGCAAGCATTTCAACTGAAAACAAGCCTTTTTCTGTATAAAATAGCATTTATGGTATAAAATAATCCCTTTCCTGATGACAGCGTCACAAGAAAAGAAAGCACTCAGGCTTCAGTGACAGGCAGCCAGCTCTGTTAAGTCTTCTTCAGTTGAAGAGGGAAAGAAAGAGACTGACTTAATTTTTTTAGATTGGGATCACCCCGGCTGATAGATAAACAAACCTGATGGTGAGAGTGACCGAGAGACTCTGGTCAGACTGGGCAGGAGGTCATGCGGGGGTCAGGTTAACCTGAGTTTGAATTTTTAGGTTGTGTTTACCCAGCTCTGAGAGGGGGTTCTGGGATACTCAATGGTACTGGCATGGCAGCGAAGGTGTTTGTGAAAGGTAGGTCCTCCTCAGTGTGGGGTTGTAAAGACAATTAGTTAAAACAGGGAAACAGCACTATGCATAAACTTTTGTTGCTGTAAAAACAGGAGGGAAGAGAGGGGGAAATGTAATGTCCTGAAAAGGCCATGTGGGCAGCTGGGGTCAGCAGATGTTTCTATGCTAAATGTTTGTAGATTCTAGAAATGAGCTGCACTGTGCAGGGTTAATGCTGTTAAACTAAATTGTTATTACCGTTCTTGAACGTTTAAAATCTCCCTATCTCGGTTTACTCATTTCTCCTGCTCAGTATGTATGACAGACTTCCTGTACTGTAATTGAGTGGCAATGGTTTGAATGATGAAAAGTAAAAGGCTCTTTTCCTCTTAAGGGTGTGTAAAAACGCTTTGGTTTTATTGCTCACTTGCCTATTCAAATGTGTGACGGGACAGGAAGCCAGCTCAGCTTTTAGAAAAACAACATCACACACCTGTTCTGTTTGTGTAAAATTAAGTCATAAGTTTTTTTCTTCTTTTTTAATGACCATCTTGGGTCAATTAAACAATTAATACATAAATAGATATACAGTTCTAAATGACATAGAAAGAGGATTATTGTAAGGGTGTTTTTCTCTGGATAAGGTGAAGATTTTTTCTACCTCCCATTTAAAGAGTAAGTACCAGGGTTCTGAAAAAATATAGTGTCATTTGCTACACCTGTTTAAATAACGTACCTGTAATTTTCCTTTTCATTGTTAACATCCTGACAACTTTTTACACTTATAACTTTAAGCTGTTTCAGAGCTCTTTTCAAAATGTCTGCTCTAGTGCATTGGGTTTGAGATCTGTCCTCTAAATCACGTCGTGATTTAATTTAAAAAAAATTTAAAAACAGGTGGTCTGGCTTTTCTGTTCCCCAAAGCACATCATAGATCGTTATTGCTGTGTTACCTGTTTGACAATGTAGGCAATAATCCTTACACTATCAGTGCACTAGAGCGGACATCTTGAAAATAGCTTTGAAACAGACTTTAAAGTTATAAGTGTAAAATGCTGTCAGAATATTAACAATGAAAAGACAAATTACAGGTGCATTAGTTAAACAGTTGTGATGTGTAACACTGTATTTTTTCGGACGTCCGCTACTTACTCTTTAATCTAAGTCTGAAGACAGTTGTTTTAGGATGACGCTCATAAAGGGCCACATACACACAGATATTCATTTACAAGGGATTAACCTAGGAGGTGTTGTTGTGGAGCAATTTTAGTTAAAGCACAGAAGAACTATTCTTTTTTTTGCTATTTTTCTATCTACTCAGCATAGCTGAGTCATCAAGCAATCGTTGGATGTCAACAAAACAATATAGCTACATTGCTACGATCATCCCTGCCACCATCTCCAAGGAGATACTCAACTTCTGAGTCAGCTTGGCTGCCACAGTGTCTGTGACAGCGAACTTCATCTGAAGAAAATGTTACTCCCCTGCCATGCTTCTTCCAGGTAATGGGTTGAGGATCAATCCTGTTAATCTGTGTTTAACACTGTGCTTTCATTTGGATTTCAAGTTTTGGTTTCATTCTATCAGGTTATACTTCAGATGTCATTTATAATAATCTCCACATGGCAATTTAGTCATTTTTTTTACAGTCCCTCTGGTTGTTCTTAGGGGTGTGCAGAGAACCATTACTCGTACATGTAACTGGATGACGTCAAATGAAAAAAAAAAAATCCTGCCATGAAGAACTCCTCCTTAACAGTGGTTATAGTTTTCTAATGCTAAATATTATTTCTGGTTTACCTAAAACAAGGAAAGGGAAGACACCACAGTACAAGAAAAAAACAAAAAAACATCACAGGCAACTTGAAATATTGTCTTACCTTTAAGATAAAAAGTTATGTCCTCTTACAGGAGGATATACTATTTATTTTCTTAGTAGTAGCCTACCATTTTATGTATAATAAATCAGCATGTTCTTTGTGTGTAAAAAATAGCAGGCTAACGCTTTTTCAAGACCCAAAATAGATGCTGACTGTATATAATACATCAGACATCAATACATCAGACATCTCACACACAAAAAAATAGTAATGCTAAAACCCACACAGTCCCTCCAAAAAACATCTAAAATAGAAACACAAAAACACCTTTAAAAACAGTATATGCTAGTTGTTTTTTTAAATGAAAACAAATTTAATTTTAATGGACACACAGACATAACCGTGGAAAAAAGCTAAAATCCCCATATAAACCTAATATGAGCTAAAACAAAACTTTTATAATAATGTGTGTTTTTGGAAAGTATATTCTTATGAAATCCTCTTTTCAAATCAGATGCATGTATGAATTCACTGTGTAATGGAAGAGTGAGGTGAAGCCCACAGAGTGCTGGGATGACAGTGGGATTTGAACCAGTGACTTTTTAGTTACAAGCGCCTGGACTTTGACCACTAGACCAAACTGCCTCCGATATCAAAATATACTATGAAAATATACGGAGAGTTAAAAAGAAAAAAAAAGGTATTCCTGCAGTTTACTTTAGGAATAATGCAAAAGGCTGCTGGATTTTAACCAATAAAATAATTTTAGATAAATAAATGAATTTATTTTTAAACAATCTTTAAAAGCCTTGGTTAAAATGTAAATGTTTTGTTCATTTAACAAAGTTGGTAATCGCTATTAACAATGACATGTGTTCTCAAATGTGATTATTTCATTGAATGAGAAATCTCAAAGGACTAACACTATGTAAATACATAAATACATAAATAAATAACCCAGAAATCCTTCATAGAAGTGCAAGCCTTTAGTAATATGTATTTTTGTGGTACCAGCTAGTGCAAGTCCTTGTCAGGCAGACTTACTTTTTCCATCTATGAAACCAGCTACCTTGTAGGAACAGATTGGAAATCTTATCAACTTTAGGACTTTGTTCCTTGTTCATGCATTAAGGCTTTTATCTGAATTCTTCTACTTTATTGTGTTTGCTTTGTGCTTTGTGATAGTTTCATAAAAGGCACTCCATAAATAATAATAAGTTTCCTTTGTTTGTTTTGTGTTACACTGATACTGTGGATCGGCACCCAGAAACATTAACATGCAACCAGCATCATAGCGTTAGGATTTTGCAGGTGGTCTTTCCTTGGTGCTTGAGATTAGATGTGCAGTCCTTCTGTCCAGTACATAACAATCCAGTGTATTGCATAGATAGCCTCTCCACCAGTCAGTTCATGAGAAATTAAATAGTTTTTTTTTATTATTATTTGTTGTAATATGTGCAGGATTTATCAGTATTGTACTCTATGTTTTGCATGTCATGGTTTGTGTTCATTGATATCCTTCTTAATGTACAGTAAATACTAGCAGTAAACAGAAAATATTTGGAAAAGGTGGTGTACTGCATAATTTAAATTAAATACTGATTGGTTAAGAAGTCACAACTTTGCTTGCTGCCCCGTCGTTGAGGGCCTCTGCCGGCTGTCATTCGCGCAGCTTGGGCAAAAACAAACCAAAAAAGTCAGCCGTATTTTCCTCCTTCAGGGTTGTGCTTTGCCTGCCCCGTTGTCGAGTAGACCTTGCTGGCTGCCTTGGCCCACCCACCCACCTCGGTGCACTGGGCCTTCAAAAAAAAAAAAAAAAAAAAAAAGCAGCTTCAGCCTGTGTGTCTCCACTGGTGCATGCTGCGCGCTGACCAGGTGGCTGACTATATGTGGTTGAGTAGGCACCACTGCATTATCTGTCCCCCAGTGCTTTGGTACGTCGGTGCATGGTCAGCCTTGGTACTTCGGTGCTTTGGTGCTCGGTGCACTCAGTGCACACGGTACTCAGTACATCTGCTCTCAGATGCAGCCCTTAGTACACTGCAGAACGATAAGGTCATGACCCCATCTACTGCCCCATAGCAATTATTTTACAGTTTCTACAAGATTCTACAAGGCGGGCAGATCCCTCTCTATGCTGAAAGTGTACCTGGCAGCTATATCTGCATGCCACGTCCCCATAGACTTGGTATCCCCAAGTGCCCATATTCTGGCGACCCGGTTTCTAAAGGGTGCTTGGCAGCTGCGTCCCCCTAGAAAGGACGTCTTTCCCAAGTGGAGTCTGGACGTGGTACTGGAGGCTCTCACTAGGGCCCTGTTTGAGCCTATACATTCCATATAGCTGAAATATCTCTCTATGAAGACTGCCTTTTTATTGGCCATCACCTTCGCTGAGCGAGTCAGTGAGGTGCAGGCTCTGTCTGTGCAAAGTTCCTGTATGCATGTTTCAGACAATGGAAATGTTGTGTACGAACCCTGCATTCCTACCTAAGGCGATTATGGCTTTCCACTGGAACCAATTAGTGGAACTAGATGCCTTCCACCCCCCTCCCTTTGATTCGGAGGAGGATAGGAAACTGAATTCCCTCTGCCCAGGGAGGGCATTGAGAGGTTACGTGGATAGAACGAAGGCGCTTCTCTATCAGAGATGTGGCTGCGTTAAGGACTCTCTTTCGAGGTGCCTCATTGACTGATATTTGTACTGCGGCTAGCTGGGCTGCTCTGCATACATTCACCAGGTTCACCAGGTTGCCTTCTTGTGGTAGATTTCTCTAAGCCTTCATTAGGCACAAGGGTTCTTGAGGTTGTACGCGCACACCGCCAACACTATTTGGTGATAGAGAGGAGTCCCTTGTATGCTGCCCGCTCACGCTCCCTCAATCAATCAATATTTGTTTTATATAGTGCGTTACAAGATAGTGAGGAACAATGCATAATACATTAAATACAGTGAAATACAGGGCATAGTACATTAAAAACAAATAATAAAACGCAAGGCAAATACATTAAATACAGGCATAATACAAGGCTATGATGTGAATTCTAAACATTGTGGATGTGTGCATCATACAGAATCATATGAATAAGATGGAGTGAAAAAATTGAAATAGCAATTTAGACAGCAGCTAATAACAGATATCAGGCTTAAAGAGCATTGAAAGCAAAAGTGAACAAGTGGGTCTTGAGAGTTGATTTGAAGCAAACGATTGTGGGAGCTACTCACACTAAAGCTGGGAGATAGTTCCAGAGAGTTTGGGCCATGAAGCTAAAAGAGCGCTCTGACATAAAATGCTCAGCGAATACCTACCTAAGGCAGGCATATCCCTAAAGTATTGGTTGGTGGTCATCTTCTCTTTCAGGGAACCAGGGTTACAACAAGTGCCCTAATGTTCTAAGCCACAGTTTGAGATTTAAAACACACATTCTTCTTTGAAGGAAGGCTAGCCACATTTCCAGAAACGCGTGTGCAGCCGTTACGGCCTAGGGAGGAGATCAAGGAGAGAGTGGAACGTAACCAGGCTGTTTCTGAGGAAGCTTTTGAAAGGAGTGGAATTGGAAAGAAAAAATCCGCTTGAACAGCTGAGAAAATGCAGGACAGAAAGAATATTTTGGGCTTATGTTCACCTTAACTGTTCTTTTCTGAAACTGTTTTTTTCTGCACTGGTACCGGGCAGACTTTTATTAGCACCCACATTGTATACCTAAGGCTTTTAAAACAACTACTGTGATGGGGGAAGTCTACCAGGCATCTAGCATGAAATTTACTTTTTCACTTTTCTTTGGAGAAAATGAAAGCTTGCATGACCTCCATCTGTGTGAAACAGACCTGTTCACACAACTTTACTTTTGGAGACAGGAGCTGTACACACTAATAATGATCGGAGCCATACAAAAACAATATTGAAAGAAAAAAAGAAATATTTGAATTCAAGTTCAAGTAAGGGCATCTCTATTTATTTTTAATGTATGCAAAATAAAAATTTTCATTTGCTAACAAGTCATTTAAATGTGTAAGCTACATTTCTGTTTTTTTGGGGGGGTTATCACCTCACTGCAGTCACTGATTGTGCTCCCTGTTCTGACAAGCAAGATTAGCGCTGTCAGCCTTGGTAAACATTACATGTGCCAATTTATCTTCCAGGACTTGATAAGACTATCCCCCTGCTGCTCAAGCAAGTATAAATGTATTAAAGTTAAGGGGAGTGTTTCAGATTGGTAATGCCATAAAAACATTTAAGTGAATTTCATTCATGAGCCTTTTCACACTACGATGATGCCACACAGGCATGAAAAATGACAATATTATAAAATATATTGTAGTATTATAAAAAAAAAAAGTAATATAATGTAATATTATAAAAAAAGAGATTACAAATTAGATTACAGTTAAACAAATGATCAAAATAGATGAGATGCGTCAGTTGTTTAGTGTATAAATGTTGTATAGTGTGCCAGGTTTGCATCCTGGCTGTGCAAAGTGTCCTGTCTTTGCTGGGAACTCCAAAGGGAGTGTCGCATTGGCTCTGGAGCTCCTGTGAGTTAGTTAGAGAGGCAAAATCGCACTACAGCAAACCTGCTGGCCAGGCGCCCAGTGAGCTCAAAGGCGGACACCTGCAGGGTTGGCCTTTGTCCTCCCAGTGGTCGGTAGCTCGCTGACATCCGCTCTCGAGTTCCTGGGTGTAAAAGAGGAAAAGGACTCGGACGTGGGATCGGAGAACGCCCACTGAACCTTCAGGTCTCCTGGGCTGTGTGGGGAATTGCTGCAGTGAGGGGAAATTATATTGGTTTATTATATTGGACTCAATGTTAACCCTTTAAAACACTGTATCTCGCAACAGCCAAACGGTAATAGGCTCAAATCTTTCTTCCTCCCCTTTCCTTTTCCACAAACAGTAACACAAGCAAATGAAGTGTTACTGTTCTTGCGTGCCAACATTTGGCTGACATAAACTAGAACAATATAAGGTTCAGAAGTAGCATCTCCAATCCTTGATTGAGAAACCTTCCTGTTGCAAGGAGCTGTTTTGCAGGAGGTGGCTCTGCTGTGGTGTTAAAGATTATCTTTTATGAGCAGTTTTTAGTGGGGCAGTTACTTCATATTAGTTTATTTCTGGGCCTAATGAAGATTAATATTTAAACTGCCAGCGTGCAAAGGTACCTTTCCAAAAACTCACTTAGCAAAGCAAAAAGCAATTATCTGTGAAGGAACCAATTTAACCTAATATTTTTTGTGATGCAACAGTCACATTAAAATCTTGATTACACACTCATTTTTCTATTTTACATATTTAAATTACATTACCAGTCTTGTCCTTCTTTTGACACAGGCCTTAACTGCTGTGCGTGTTTTTGGAAATGTTACAGTCAAATTGGCTTTGTTGGCAGATAGGCAGTGTACTGTAAAGGACTGTCTAAAGCCTCAATGGAGTGTAGAAAAAATAAGTTTACTGAGTGTATCATGATAAAAACATAGCAAAGTGTTGCATTGTGTACCACGTGGATAGCTAAAGCACAGGCAGCCGTGGGACTTCTAGACATCTTGGGTAAAAAAAAAACACATGACTTCAGAAAATTAGAAAGCAGAAATTGTAAATTATAAAATGATTTTGTAATTGCTTAGGGAGAATGTCAAATACATCATTATTCACTTGTGCAGTATAATAGCTACAGAAGGAGAAAGTTTTGATGGGAGTAATATATTAGTTACTTTTTGCAGAAAATAAAATGAGCTTGTCTAGTTATCTTTCTTCTGTACACCTACATTGGTGGTATTTTTATCTTAAGCCAAAGTTCAGTTCAGTTGTAACCGTAAATGTTAACTGGTCTGTATTGTAGTTTCAGTCACCATTGTAATAATAGAATACTTATCTAGATCATATTGAATTGCCCCATGGCTACATTTTTTTGCATCTTAAGGGAATCCAGCTGGAGACCCAGGTAGACCTGTCACAAAGACGGCTGAGTGGTGACGTCAGAACCAGGAAATGAATACACAGAGACAGGACAGATGAGGTGAAATGATGATGGCGCTTGCTTGTGCCGGTTTATTGAAAATAAAAGGTTTAAACAAACAGAAGACAGGACACGGCACTTTACACCCAAAATAAATAGACAAACAAAAACGGACCAACACTTAACAAATGGTGAGCAGATAGACACACTAACAAACATGGCCAGTTTAAATAAATAAGTATCGTGCTGGTCCCACCAGCATGTAATAGCAATTGATATCAAACTCCAACTTGGTTTCTCCTCCTCTCTCTCCCGTTCCCCACTCACTGAACACACAACAACTCAGAGTGAGTAAAACGTGCATCTATATATACTGTTGTGCTGGGATTCAATTACCAATTAATTATTCACTTGAATCCCAGCACGTGAATTCATTATGTGCAACCTTGTGCTCACATATTAAATACTTTAAATGCAAGTGAAGTGATGTACAATCCCGTCCTAAATACAATTATACATTTTTAAACACACGTGAAACACAGACCCGTTTATATCCCGTGTACCAATGCCTACACACCAACATTTAACAAACCACACGGAACATATCACAGAAAATACACACAGGGGCGACTGGGACAGATCAGCCAATTGTCCAGGTAGTTCATCAATCACCCTTTAAATGCACGTGAAGTGATGTACAATCCCATCTTAAATACAATTATACATTTTTAAACACACGTGAAACACAGACCCGTTTATATCCTGTGTACCAATGCCTACACATCAACATTTAACAAACCACACGCAACATATCACAGAAAATACACACAGGGGCGACCGGGACAAATCGACCGGTTGTCCAGGTAGTTCGTCAATCACCCTGATCCCTTGCAGTCGCAAGGAAGCTAGGATGACATCCGTGCACTTAGAAAACATGCGGAGAACTACATGGAATGGCAACACAGAAAACTCAAAGACTCCCCCTGAAAGGCGAAGCGGAGATACTTCCTGTGCGCTGGACCAATAGGGACGTGGAATACGTGTCCTTTCAGTCCACTGTAATAAACAATTCACCCGGTCAGTCATCCTGGAGAGTATGGAGGCGCCAGCGTCTTGTTCTCTCCTGTACCTGAGTACAAGAAGGAAGCATTAAGGCTACCTGCTGAGATGCCTTGTCTTCTTGATAAGAACACTGCAGCAATTCCTCAACGGCTGGTCCAAAGGAATGGTCAGGGGAGGTAGGGGCTCTTCCTGAAGGAAGGCGCCACCTTCCCATGAGGCTGCGATCGAAATCGAATCATGATCTTCCTCAGCAATGCGGCCAACAGTGCAGGCGGGTTCATCTCCGGGGCTGGCATTATCAGCTGAGCTGAGCCTGCTATCTGACCACAGTCTCTCAACACCAAGTACGACTTAGCCCTGCTAGCAGGGGATGTTGTGCTGGACTTGCAAGTGTGGACTTTAGAAGGACCGATGCAGTGCAGCGATAACCTGGTTCTGGACTGTGTGCAGTCACACATCATGGCAGCGCATAGCGTATGCCGGAGTGGAGCACAGGCTCAAGGAGCTGCGGCGTGTTAGGTAGGAAGAAAAATGTACTGCTTTTTTTTTTTAAACTGCAAAGGCATTAAGAGGAAAAAATAGAGGCTTACTCACAGCAATTCAGCTATGGGAGAAACACATTCACCACGCTAGGCAGGTGACCAAGCGCGTCCCCATGGATATCACACTGCTACTACTTTTTCTTTTTAAACTACAAGCTAGTAAAGAAAAAACAAAGACACACACAAGAGCACAGTTGTGAGGGTAAAATAGCAGTCACCATGGCAACGCATGTAGCTGCCTTTTTTTTCTTACCAGCCCATGCACCATGCATACCGAGTACCGAGAGCACTATGTGTACCGTGCGGCGCTGTACACGTGCACTGTTTCAGTACCTTGGTGCAATGAGCTCCATGTGCACCGAGGTACTGAAACACCAGGGGGCAAGTATGCAATGGTGCCTACCCTAACCGCGTGGTCACACACCTGGTCGGCGCATAGCATGCACCAGGAAGATACAAGGGTTGAAGGCAGACAGCAAAAATGCAGTAGAACAGAAAGGGGAGAACACTCTGTTATTTGTTTACAAGGCCCAACTCACCAACGTGGGTGGCCTACACAGCCGACGATGTCTACTCTACAGCAGGATGAAGCACCAGAGCCCAGTGGAGGAATACACAGCTGGATGGCTAAGTAACAACCACTCTGCAGCTATACACAGCACGACCCTGAACAGGGCCATGCAGTCTGACAAGAGACAGGGGATGTGCAGCGGCAGCCAACAACAGGCCCACTCCAGCTGCCAGACGGTGGCTGGAGGAATCACTCGACAGCAGGGATGCAGCAAAGCCTAGCCCTGTGGAGGAACTGTATTCTCCCAAGAAAGGAATATACACTCAATCATGGGGTGACTGCACAGAGAGTCACTCACACATGACAAAGTAAAAAGCAGAGCAGCCTATAACACAAGCGAGGAGGCTGCTGAAAGACAGAAGAAGAGACTCGAATCAGACAGTCTGCGATTCCAGGAAAGCAGCAAGCCAGCTTTCAACACAAATGCAAGGGAACTACAACTCAACTCAGAAGCTCTTTCTATCAACAAGCTCAGCTAGACATAGAGGATTTACCATACCGTCTTGAGAAAGAAAAAGAGAAATGGCTTCCTCAGGATGACGGTTTTAAACCCTAGGTGGGCATGACTAAGTGCGTCATGACTCAGTGGTTGCGGTTTGTGTAGACACTACAATGTGAGAGTAAATCATGTAAAAAGTCACTAAATACCTTTTTTTTGTAAACAGTATTCATATGCTATTAAGCGTACTCAAATTGTAAACTTTTAACAAGGGTAACTGCACCAATATAAGTGCACCATCTGCCTGGTTTATTTACTGCTTTGCCAGTTCCCGGTGAAAAATATATGTATATAAATCATTATTATTATTTGTAGGAGAAGTAGTTGCAGTAGCAGTTATTTGTATCATATTAATAACATGGATGTGAAAATATTATTACATTAAGTATTTTGTGTGTAACATTAAGCAGTGTACATATTAAAACAAACTACTAAGTGCTGGTTGGATTAAAAACCTGGCCCCCAGCAAGGAGAGCGCACCAGCTAGAAAGTCTCACTCTTTGGGATAGAAACCCTTGGCACCTCTGTATTATAAACAAAACATTTAAAATAGTTTGACTGAATGTACACTTTTGAACTCAAATTGCATGCATACGAAAACTACTACACTATAATTGATGCCTAGATATATAAGGGTTGGTTCATACTTCTGTCACAGATTAATCTGATAGGTCAGGCGCAGACAGCTATAAAAGCTGTGTAGCTTCACTCCGACCATGCAGAAAATGTTGACATTTTTCAACACTATCCAAACCTATGTGATTTCAGGTCGCGGCCTCATGACAAAAGCCTGTATGATTTTCCAAAAAGTCACCTCGCAAGAGTAATTCCGACCTGTCTCACAAGGTCGGAGGCCCTTAACTTTGACCAGAAATTATGTCAGTCTGAAGTATGAACCAACCTTAATAGGTATCTACAAAACACATGTGTGTATGTATTACGTTTGTAATGTAACAGTGTTGTATATGTCATCGCTATTTTCTTATAATTCTTTATGTAAAGTTTTGCTTTTTTTTCTTTTCACTCTTTATGACTTGCGCAAAGTCATGTGTATTGTAATGATTACAATTTACTATTTGCTATATCCAGTAAATTATTAAGAGTTGTTTGTTTGTTTGTTACACTACAACTATGAAATATAATATATATATATATATATATATATATATATATATATATATATATATATATATATATATATATATATATATATATAACGCGGCCACTTTTTCTTAAATTAAGTAATAGACATTTTTTTCCTGAAGAAACGAGTAACGAATAATAAGTTGTTGTTGTTTGTTGTTGTTGTTGTTGTTGTTGTTTTCTTTTTTCCAGTAACTCATTTCCCTACGCTGCATTTATTAAAAACCCCACCTCAAGAGTACATAGTAAAAAAATCTGATTGGGAGCGTCCTGACAAATAGTTTTAACGTGTGTTACTTATCGTGTGTGATTTAAAATTGATTTGTTTTTCAAGGATTGTACTATTAAACTATCTTTTTTTGTTGTAGTATATTTTTATATTTCTGTAACTGATGGTATTTTTTCATCTAGACCTTGGAATGAAGGGTAACTAGCTGCCTAAATGTTGATGTGCCCTGTCTATTTCATTCATGTTTAAAAAACGCAGGTAGACGGTATTAAAGGAAAATAATCTAGAAACTGTAGGACACAAGCTTTTCCTTTTTCCTAAGTCATGTCTTTTTAGAAACTAAAACAAGCCCTTATTTTCTCACCTAAAGTCAACAGCTCCACGCAAACATAGAAGCACAATCTATTGCACTGCCTGGTAGTACCGTACACCGGTTGAGGGAAGTCAGATAAAAAAAAACAAAAAACAAAAAAAAAACAATATAATGCAAGATTTATTCAAACAAAACTCTGATCACGTAACAGCTTTTTCAGTTCCTCCACTGTTTGAGTCTTCATGTTTTTTTTTTTTTTTTTAAAGTGAGCGAACACAATCTATGTTAACATGCATGTTAACATGATAATGTGTTGTTTGCTTCTGTGAAAATGCGGAGAAGGTAATGCAACGTTTGAAATGAATATTCGTTTAACTGGGAGAGAAACTACAGTACCGCCCTGGCTCTGCTTTCACCCTTGTGTTGTTATAGACTTTTTTTTTATTATTATTATTTTTATTGTTAAAGGCACTTTTTCAGGAAGTCCAAAACGAGTGCGTACTCTAATTTTACAATGTCTGCCATTTTAAAACATTGAATTTCTTACCAGTTAAATATCCTATTTATCCTACTATGTGTACTCTGTAGTCTTCAGGAAAACTAAATATTCATGATATAATTAAACGGCAAATGCATGACATTATTCAAATAGATTTAATGGTACAACTGTTAACACACACACACACACACACACACACACACACACACACACACACACACACACACACACACACACACACACACACACACACATGTACAGCTCTGGAAAAAATTAAGCGACCACTGTAAAATTATCAGTTTCTCTGGTTTTACTATTTATAGGTATGTGTTTGGGTAAAATGAACATTTTTGTTTTATTCTATAAACTACTGACAACATTTCTCCCAAATTCCAAATAAAAATATTGTCATTTAGAGCATCTATTTGCAGAAAATGACAACTGGTCAAAATAACAAAAAAGATGCAGTGTTGTCAGACCTCGAATAATGCAAAGAAAATAAGTTCATATTCATTTCTAAACAACACAATACTAATGTTTTAACTTAGGAAGAGTTCAGAAATCAATATTTGGTGGAATAACCCTAATTTTCAAGTACAGCTTTCATGCGTCTTGGCATGCTCTCCACCAGTCTTTCACATTGTACAAGGTTGTCTTGGAAGAAAACTTGCTTCCTTCTGCTCTGACAATGTTCCCCAACTCTGAGGATTGGTTTTTCCAGCAGGACAATGCTCCATGCCACACAGCCAGGTTAATCAAGGTGTGAATGGAGGACCACCAGATCAAGACCCTGTCATGGCCAGCCCAATCTTCAGACCTGAACCCCATTGAAAACCTCTGGAATGTGATCAAGAGGAAGATGGATTGTCACTAGCCATCAAACAAAGCCGAGCTGCTTGAATTTTTGTGCCAGGAGTGGCATAAAGTCACCCAACATCAATGTGAAAGACTGGTGGAGAGCATGCCAAGACGCATGAAAGCTGTGCTTGAAAATCAGGGTTATTCCACCAAATATTGATTTCTGAACTCTTCCTAAGTTAAAACATTAGTATTGTGTTGTTTAGAAATGAATATGAACTTATTTTCTTTGCATTATTCGAGGTCTGACAACACTGCATCTTTTTTGTTATTTTGACCAGTTGTCATTTTCTGCAAATAAATGCTCTAAATGACAATATTTTTATTTGGAATTTGGGAGAAATGTTGTCAGTAGTTTATAGAATAAAACAAAAATGTTCATTTTACCCAAACACATACCTATAAATAGTAAAACCAGAGAAACTGATAATTTTGCAGTGGTCTCTTAATTTTTTCCAGAGCTGTGATATATATATATATATATATATATATATATATATATATATATATATATATATATATATATATATATAAAGAGAAATATCCAAATGGGTTGTCTTTTAGTTGTTCAGCAGCCAAAAGTAGCAACAAAAAAGAGAGAAAAGAACACAGAAACTCTCACTTCCTGTCAATGACCAAAACAATTATACACATCAGTTGAACACTGAGGCAAGCTCTCCTTTTATTTGGCCTTGATCGTATTACAAGTATGACCTATGTAGAACTGTTCAGTTGACTTTTTCGCCACCAAATAAAAAACTACTATACTAGGAGCCCAATTTGTAAAACTTGTAAGGCATCATTTAATTACAAGTATTAATGACTGCTTTGAAAATTCAGAAATCAAACATAACCACACTTTATTCATCTAGACTATTGGGGAACTGATAACCTAGGAAAGAGGAATGGGACAATTATAAGGTACAATAAATTAATAACTTTACTGATTGCTCTGTGTATCCAGTAGTTATCCACAATACCATCATATTAAAATAAGCAAGTGCACTAAAATCAAAAGCATAATGATCCCATTCTGCATTAATCTTCTTAAAAGGATAGAGGAGTACAATTGGATGTAGCATCTCTCACACCCTGTGGTAGTGCTGTGATATTACTGATGGGGTCTTTCATTGTATTTATTGCCTGTCCCTGACCGTTGGAAATTCTGTTTCCTGGAATACAGATTTGACACATATATCCAGATAGCTATTGAAGTTAACAGAATCCTCATTGTTTCCAGTAGTTGCTGCATAAGGCAGCAAAGAGTTGGTTATTTCAAATTGGGTCATGTAAAGTAACCTTCGGTTGTACATTTTGCTGATGTGAAGTAACTCAGTTTGGGTGTGAGTAATATCTAATACTTCCATGAACAATTCATTAAACTTCAAACTATATATCCATTTTTAATTGCATCTGGCAAAAGCTTTTTACTTTGGAATCCATTGTTACTTGAGGTCCATCTGTGGTATCAGGACCTTGACAAGCTGAGTGTTCTGCAAATCACAAGGTCTCACATCTGCAAGTTTTTGACAAGCCTCCACACTTTTTTTTTTAATCTGTGACATCATAAACACCAAGGCTGTTCTAGTTATTAGCTCTTTAAAACAGCTGATTCAGAGAAAACGATAAAGTGTACTGAAAACTTAACCTTCTTGTTAGACATAACATTGAGACACTAACAGGATGAGCCGAGCGGGCAGAATGGAAACCAAAACACTTTCTGGCAAAATGATGCATCGTCACATGTCACAGAGTTTGGAAGCACAAGCATATAAATGAACTAATTATGCAAAAATTTGAGCTATCAGCATAACAAAAAACTTGACGATCATGGTGTTCAGTATGTATGTACAGAATAGTATAGAATAAGAAATAGCAAGGAATAGTTTAATGAAAAAAAGTGGAAAGAACTAGATGTCATTTATTTAGCAGATGAGAGCTAACAAGGCAAAATACATTAATTACTGATTTTCAGTATGCAGAATCATTTGTGTTCTCGTTATATATAATATTTACAATCCTGTAAATACTGTATGCTAAATAACAAGATTCTTCACAATTGGATTTCCAAATATATGGAACAATGTACTTTGTGACATATGTATGTATGAAACAACTGCCTCCCCCAAATATAAACCCCTGTCCCTGGGATTCTATTTAAATATTTTAAGCATTAAACACAGACAACTAACTTAATGGGTAAAAACAAAAAGAAATAGGGAAATCGTGCATTATACATTCAAGTACTTTTTTAGCAAATTGAGGACTGAGCCTGGCGGTATGATTTTGAATGTATAGGGAACAGCCAACCAGAGGGTGTGATTTTGGTCAATAGTGTGTACATTTACTGTTCTTTAACATATTTATATTGATAGATAAATCTTGTAGTTTTGATATTGATAAATGTTGCAGTTAAATACAGTTTTGATCCGTTTTGTGCTAGTTTTATGCTGATAAAATGGTTTGATTATGTTCAATTTTTTCCCCAAATAACTAACAGCCTTAGCAGATCTGCTACCCAATGTACAAATACTAAAGATACAGAACGCTATGCTCTGGAAGAGTATCCTTTACAAAATGTTACATATTTACAGAACTTGCAGAAAATATTTCATCAGGAAGACAAGCTGATATGCAACAATTTTGTTTAGAAAGGAGCATTCCAGTGGCAACAAAACGAAGGTTACCTTTAGCACTCTTTGATAAGTTGACTGTTGTTCGCCTGTAATATGTACGGATTTTCCAAGATATTTATGAATGCTTCGGATTAAGTACTAGTTCACAAATGTAAAACTACAAACATATAAAGTACATGGAATGGAGTTTAATAAAAATAGAAATTCAGTAAAAATGTTAACAATACATATACAGTAACCTTAGCAAGGTCACTAGACCATAGCTGTACAACATGTTTTGTAAAGAGCAACACTGCTTACCAAGTAGTTCTTAAGGTGGTGATAACGAGACTACACTATAGAGCACAGCTTATTTTGGCTCAATATTGTAACACAACAAAATGTAGCTGCATTTTGACAGTGCCAGCTTCCATAATCCGTCATGTATCCGACTGCGGTGGGACCAGAGTAAGGGTGGATATGTAAAAAGGCAGATAAATTAATCCTGTTTTAAATACCATTATACACAGCTGTAACAATTATTATATTCACACAAGTATTGTTTTGAGGTTCTGCTTTTATTAGGGAGCTCCCCTAAATCCTTTGTTTAGAAGGTTACAGGGTATTAATGCTTGTGACAGGGTAGCTATCTGCTGTGTGCGTGTGTGCTTTCGCTGCTGAGTGACAGGCAGGAGATCGAGACAGAGGTAAGTTACATACCCTCGCCCCAAACCCCGACACAGGTGCCCAGGATTCTTTACATAACGTAAACACAACGAACCCGGCGTCCACTTCTACTAGCTAATGCATGTATTGGTGAACATGACTTGTCAAAGTACACTAATATGGTCTTACCTTGTTGGCCGTCTTGTACGCAACACATGTTTGTAGCAATACTAGATGACTTGATGAGAAATCGTTGTTACCACGATTTCTTTTAACTACTACCACCTATCTCAAATCCTACCTATGTACTGCCTCAAATGACATAAGTTTTGATAAATTAGAGTTTACAATTATTTTCTCTCGGTATAACACCACCTAGTGGGATCTTATATATATATATATATATATATATATATATATTATATATATATAATATATTATATATATATATAGATATATATATATATAATACGGATTAGCCTAGTCGTTAGTACTTATTTTTTAAAAAAATAAAGAATAAACAAAGCAGCAAGGTGACAACAATAACCAAGAACAAAATATATTGTTAAAACAGAACCACAACTTATATCACCAACACTCAATAAGGGCACATCAGGGTAAATAACAGAAATAAAATAAAAGCCCTTAATTTGACCCAGAAAAGTCCCAAGTTTTTTTCAAATGTCCAGGTTTCAACAAAACCGTAAGGTCAATTCTAAAATGCACAGCCAAATCATTTGTAATCACATTAGTTGTTTTTATCAGTTCGCAAGAGTCATTAGCCAGAAAAAAAAAATGTTTATATAAGGAATATAGCGCTGGTTAGATCTCACCCGTGTTAGAAGTCTAAAGAGTCCATAACTGACTTGAGTGTGATGAAATTAAGTTTCTTATGTAATCTACCAGACAGTAAAGAAAAACATCCAGAAAGGGAAGTCCAATACAATACAAGAAAAAATTGCAATCCACAAAAAAAGAAAATCATAAAAAAGCAAGTCCAGCAAAAAGGAAAAAAGAATGAAAAGAAAAACATTGAATAAATGTAACTTATATAGCTGTGTGAACTTTTAAGAACAGCAAAAAAGAGAAACAAAAGATTATTACTGGCACTGTAGTCAAGATTCAGAAAACTTCATTTTTTTATTTTATCTAAGGGACCTGGAAACATGGACTGACACATTTTCAAAAAGAGAGTTCTAACAATCCCTCCCTGTACCTCACCTCTCTAGTCTTTTTTCTTTCTCCCTCACTCCCTTGAATGGGGACTCCTAAAAGCAAACCCAGGGGCAGAAACAGACCACTAATTAACACCTGTAGCAGGAAAAATCAGCCCAGGTTAAACAAAAGGACAACCACATAGATGCTAATTAACTAGGGGGAGCAAATACTTGAATTTCTTGTATTATTTAGGATAATATTTTTATATAACCATGTGATTCTTGCTTACAAAGGAAGCAATCATTGTCTTTAAAATCCTGTTGATTCTTTCTTTCCAATTGGTTTGGGGGTGATAGATGGTAGTTAACTATTGTTTCACCCAACACTGACTGCAAATTTGCTAATAATCATTTTTAAGCAATTTTAGGAGCTTTAACTTCTATCATGGCAAATAACTCTACCCATCTGGTAAAATAGTCAACCACAACAAGCAGATATTGATTGCCAGGGTCAACTCCCAATATTTCCCCTGGAAATCGATAGCTCTGTTAATGGGGTTGTGTGACGTGTGTGGGTAGCCGCTGATTAAGCATACAGAGAGACAACTGGGGGTGGAGTTGAAACGCCGGCACAGACATGCAGGATTTATTCACAACAAATAAAAAGAAAGTAAATAAAGGTGGTCATGTGACGTTACCAGCGATGGTAATGCACAGAGGACTTATACGGCAAGGTGTACAAAAATGCTAAATAAGACACAGAACAAAAAACTACAAATAAAAGCTGCCGTAAAAACGGCTAGCGCTACTCCCCTAAACAGGAGGTCCCACTGGAATCCAATTCTCTCTATACTGGAGGCTGTTGTTGCCTGAAACTAAGTTCCGTTCCTACCCATCCCCGGTATACGCACGACCGCCGGCGACTGCAGTTTTTTCTTGTGTGAATGCTGGAACCCTGACCCTGGTTAACCCATGCACTAGTCAGCAGTCTCCAGCGGGATTCCGGACCTCCGTAGTACCGAGTCTCATGGCCTTGCAGCAGCCCTGAGCCATCTCCCGCATATGTGTTTGAACTGATGGACACTAGGTCAAGACCCGGCCACCTGCTGATTGAGGACCAGCACAGCCAATCACTTGCTGCCCTTCCCCTCAACCAAGTCTAGCAGGCAGCAAGTCTCAATCAAGCGCTCGTCTGTAAACAATAATTTAATGACACAAATCAACTCCAAAAAGACACAGTTAGCTGATACCCTTCCTATAGATTTACTACTTTTAACATAGCTACTGTTACTTTTATCTGACAATTTAGCCTCAAGATGTCTTCTAATCAGGTAGTCAACCACAGGATATATTTTGTAAGGTAAGATTAAAAGTCTGCTCTAATCTAGTGCACTTTCTATCAATGTAGCATCTTAGCATCTTAACAAGTCTTCCTGCCTGACATTACTAAAATGTAGTACCTTTATTTCATGTTCGGCTGTATCAAATCTTACACTAAGCTGATCAACTCTAGTCATTATTTCATACTGGTCCATTTTGCCCCATAATTCCTCTTGTGAGGGAACAGGAGGAAATCAGCCTCTTCTTCACTCCCTTCCTCTCCCTGCTTTGGTTACTCAGTAATGTACAGCTCCTCTAAGCTGGTAACCAGTTCATTTACAGCATCCCTGCATGTTACAAAAGTGCCTGCAGTAAAATCAAGGGCTTCAAAGTCCTCGACCACAAGAGTGTCCATGCCAGTTTCCCCTATAGTAGCCTGTAGCAGGGGGAGATCTGTGCTGACTCTGCTGGCGTGTTCACAGTACTGCAGGAAGAGGGCGGCAGTCGTCCAACAACCGCCTGCGAGTCATGGCAGTGACACGGGGAGGTGGGAAAGTGGGTGTGTGGACTTTCCACCTCTCTGAATGGCTGAGAGGCAAGTCTTGGGAGATTGCTAGCTCTATAAAAATGCTCTGCTGTTTCCTCAGGTCTGCCCTTTTAAAAGCGCCGAGAGTGCGGAAGCGCTGGTCCACGACCGAGAACCAGTCGGAGAGAACGGAACGGAGGTTCAGAGCGAGACAGTGAGGGTGGGGAACCCTTGGGCAGACCCCTTAAAAGTATAGCTGAGCAGGCTAGTTAGCCGGCAGCGTAGGACAGTGATCCGGGTCACACGGGCAGCGGCGACCGGGATATTGCTGCAGAGTGCAGCACCTTTTCTTTATAGTTTTGTTACTGTTTTATTTTCCCTGTTTCTTTGTGCCTTCTGTTTTGAATTATTGTTTCGAAGCACCTGCAAGGGCGCCAGTATTTTATATCCTCGCTTGGTATGCCTGTGGTTCTGTTTACCATCGTTGGTAAATCAGACCACGGACCCACAGCGCCATCTGCGGCTAAAAAGAAATAAGGCACCCTTAAAAATAAAAATGGGTACCTGTGTGGCACCTGTCTGTCTCCTGGTCAGTGAATTACCCAAAACCCTTCCACATAGCCATAACAGTAATGGTGCACAACACAATTATTAACATAATAACTGTTTGGGCGGCTGATGATCACCCTACAATATATTGTGACAAAGTTGTTGTTTTGTCGCTTGAAAACCAGACTGTATGCCCCAGGCGTGTTTATTATTTACAGGTAAATAAGTTGCAAAGATCCCACCAACACACAAAGTTCCAGGCTTCTCCCGAAACTCTGTACTTGTATTATTTAGATGGCTCTGCCAAGCAGACTAACACATTTATGTAACTATGTTACAGTGGAGCGCTGGTTTTAGAATGTTTTAAAACAGAAGAAACATTTCAGGTATTTTGAAGAAGAGCAATAAAATGCTTCCAACTATGTACTGTACCTAATGTTCTCAGCTGGAGTAACAAATACATTAAATTGTAATTCTCTCAGTGCTTTCCTTAAGAGCTACATTATTGAAATGGGCAGCTAATTTAATTAAGCATGGGAATAATTTAACATTGTATTAATGAAGTATATTTTCATGTTACCTTAACTTGATTACATGACTTTTACAAATTAAAAACTGAATGAAATAAAACATATATTTTTAAAAATGAATAGCTTGTTTGAACTGAGAGAGCTGCCCAATCTGATAATTGATTTTCTACACTTATACATGATTGACATGTAGTTGGTTGATAGGTTGATTATTTCAAACCTTGTCCATCTTTCGTGTGAAGTTCTTGGCATGGTTATGAAACATCCACATGCTCTACTATTGCTAAACAATGATTGCCAAAATTATAAGCTCATGACACACTTTTTTTTTCCCCCAAAGTGACACAGTCATAAGGCTATCAAATTGTCTGGGTAAATAGAAGCCAGTAATAATATTAAGTAGAAGAATAGCAATATCAATTTACCATGGGACCTAGTTAAAAGGCCTAGTGACAGACAATCCCTTTTTATTACACACCAGATGCAAAAAATGATCCAGAAAAACAGTCCAGTGTTTCTCAAAACATAATAGTGCTATAAATCTTTTAAGCTCGGATACAGCCGACATAAAAGTAGCCTATCTCAGCGCAAAATATATTGTGCAATTGAATGCATTTTCCAAACGACTATGGGGTCTATTCTCGTAAGGGGGTTTGCACAGGAGTTAAGGAGTTAAACATGTCTATTTTGGCAAGGCAAAGGTCTACTCAAGTTTTATAAAATGAAATGCCACAGCCCAGAGTATTTAGTTGTAGTTTGTCCATTAATACACTTTGGATAATGTTGTAACTAATTAATAATGCCTATCGTGAAATTACCAAAAAACTATACAAAAATATTTTTTCATTGACAGTTATCTACATAAATGTAGTTTCCTACACTACAAAATAAAATGTTTAATTATTTTTAGCAACTTCACTTTTTTTGTAATTACATATTACAAAATATAACTAAATATTTTATTGCATCACTTAAATTTGTTAAAACACCAGAGAAGTTCTCATATTTAAAAAGCTGCGAAAATAATACACAAAGCCTTGTTTATATATTTTGAACTTAAACTTAAACTTGATTAAATAACAAAACTGTTCACAACGATAACACAAAAACAAACTAGTGTCATTTTCTGCTTAGGTAGGTCTTTTCAAAGAGTCTATTCCAGTCTTGAATTAACTCTTAAAGAGAAAAACATCTATTTGCCTTTACAAAATTAAACATCTAACAATGTTACTGAAGGTCTCTTATGCTGTGTTTACAGGGCCACCTGGCACCTAAGCCGACTCAGGTCCGACTGATCGCGGAGATTCTTAGAATTTTTCACGTAGTATTTACGCTGCTGTTTTGCCCATAGCTGGCTTAGGTCCGAATACGCACGCATACCATCGAAATTACAATTCTTGCTCGGTGATGTCATAATGACCGCTGAAGGGATGAGGAGTTTTCCCCTTCTGAAACCACACAGGTGGCAGAGGGGTATTACAAACAAACAATATAGTGTCGTGTTCATATTGCAGGGACTCATCTTAAGAAATATATACTTGTTTTGTAGTCTACGAGAAAAATGGTTATTCGTTTAGACTGTTTGACACAACATTCGGTTTCTGACCCATTTGTTGTGTGAAGGATTTCACCTTGAGTAAGATAAGTATATTTGCTATTTATTACTGTAATAATAAAGACTCTTTTGTTTTCAAAAGAACTCTATTCTGTTTCTTCACCAATATTATCTCACCTGTGTGTGTGTGTGTGTGTGTGTATTGTGTGTGTGTATATATATATATATATATATATATATATATATATTATATATATATATATATATACATACATACATGATGCATAAGTCCTTTATTTGTAGTTAAAATAGGCTAAGCAGCCACAGGAATACTGGAGAAAAAACATTTACTGTATACAATTGCAGTTAACAAATTTTATTTTTTAAAATTAGCCTTGTTACAAATACCACTCCTGCAAATGAAATAATATTAATAATAATAATAATAATAATAATAATAATAATAATAATAATAATAATATCTAAATTGTTTGTAATTATTCAAAACATTTTGTTCCTTTTTTAAAAAACAAAATGACAGGGAATGCAAATAATTAAAAAATCTTTATTTAAAACTTAGAACACAACATGTAAAACATAATTGCGTAACAGATCAACTATAATCAAAAAATGCAAAGAGGGGGTTGCACAGATCTTTCTTTTCTACAGTGCTTGAGAGACAGGTGTGTGGTGAGACTGGCACCGGGGCAGGTGCATGTTCATTGTCCTGGGTAAATTCCCGTGAGGGGTAGTGGTTGGGGGTGAATGGTCCTGGTTGCTGCCATGATAGGGGTTGCACAGACCTTGGTTCGCCAGACCTGCCGCTATATCTCTGTATATGTATTTATTTTGTGTTTCCGCTTAGTGCACTGCAGCTTCTTCCTCTTAGATTCCGTGGGGGAGGAGCCGAGCGGCACTCACATTGTGTGTGAGCCTTCCTAAAGTCCGATGAGTTTACACTGATTTTCCGATGAACCTAAGCCGACACCGAGCCACGTCTTTAGTTGTCTGTTTTACAGATGGCTGAGAGTTGGCTGGTTGCGTTTACATTGCAGAAAAAAGACCTGAGACGGCCCTAAGCCGTCCTAAAAATGGCCAGTATAAATGCACCTGTGGCAGAGCAAAGCTCTGCCTTTTTTAAATTGGCAGGGATGGGGTTAATTTCCCCTACCTGCCTGGGTTTATTATGTTCAGGTGGCTGGGGTTGATTAGTTCATTAAATGATTAACTTAATTAACGATCAATCAGCGTCCAGCCACCTGACATAAAAGGAGGCCTCTGCTTCTCATTTGGGAGGAGGGAGTTGAGGAAGCAGGTCTGTGATTTGTGATTTGTGATTTGTGATTTGTGATTTGTGATTTGTGATTTGTACATCCAGTGAAGGCATTGCCCAGCCTGGAAACCTTTATTTTGTAAGTTTGTTTTTGGTACTGTTTTTTTTTTGTGTTTAAGTCCCTTTATTTTGCCCTTGTGCACTTTTATTTTGTGTTATTTATAATAAAATAGTTATTTTTTTTAACTTCAGACTGTCTCTGGGCCTCTATCCACTCGCCAGCCTGCCATAGCACCATTAGGCATTTTCAAGTTATTTGTTTCTCAGTTTTGTACACCTGTTGAATTTTTATCTTTAAAAAAATAGGAGCTGAATAAAGGCTGGAGTAAATGTTTTGAAAATAATTGTTAAAACAGAAGACATAAATCACAACATGTTAGCTTAAAAATGGCTACACGATTGTCCTTATTATGTAGAGTCTTTTTTTATTGAATGGCAGTAAGATATTTATGTTATGGTTAGGTAATTATTTTCCTCACCAAAAATTATATCCGTTATAAAAAAACTAACAGCAAGGTCTTGGGTGACACTAGAGCACTGTTTGGATCATAACAAAGTAACAGGGTAGTATTGTATTTTATGAAACCCAGCCAATTATCAGAGGTACTGCATTTAAGTTTTTAAATCACAGGTTCTGGTAAATTTGTTACATTTATGTGAGTTCTGGTGTATGACATAATTAGGGGGATTCTCAGATGAACAAAGGCCAAGCGGTTACATGCCAAATAACAAAAGAGTATTTCTCAAATCGTTTAAATTACAAAGGTTGCTTTCACACCTGCCTACATAGTTTAATCATCTGCCATTCCAAATATCTCAACATAACAACCTGCTGACTCTGGCCAAAGCAATACTCAAACAATGGATTGGAATTTTGTTTTCCTAGCAGTAAACACAGGAATAACTCCTAATATGTTAGAGGGTTGATGTCATACTTTATTTGTATCCTCCTGTGTCAGAAAACTAACAATTGGAAAATGCTTTCTTTCAGTATCCATTTTTGTAAAAGAATTGCACATTAGAATTATTTGCAAACCAGGACCCTGGTTCTCATTGCTTGAAAATGTAAAGTAAATTCACTCATTTTTTTCAGATCAACATTCACTTTAGTATTCCATCTTCATTAAAGATACATGTAATAAAATGTACACAGAACAATATATTATGTTTTTTTTTTACTAAGAAGATTATTCAAAAGGAAAGGAAAGTAGAAATGGGAGTTTTGTCATGATACCTTTGTAAACGTGAAGTAATTTGCAAATGTAAAAAAGATTGTTATTGATATATCAAGAAAAAAAAAACATGGTAGTGAAAAGGTTTATTTCTACTTTACTGAGAAAATCATAGAATACAGCTTGTAAAGACCCTGTCTGAAAGTGAGAGGTCTCTATCAATAATGGAGTCATGGGTCAAAAGAATATGGGTCTGAAACAAAGTTTCAATTTTCAATTTTCACAAAGCATGTGGTCTGTATCACTGATATGGCCAGAGGTTGAATGGACTGACTAGGAAGTATCTGCTAGGAAGGATTTCTGAGAGATAAGACTGGCATTGTGGCAGGAGTAGCTTTGCAAAAAAATTGCCACAAAAGCATTATTATTTTTTGTATGACACACATGATCGAACTTAGCCTAAGGAATCACATTTTAACTGCATGACAGCTACACTCTGATTGTGCTATGTAAACTACAACCTTTTTTTGCAGGCCATTTACAGCATAAACTTAAGATGAAAAACAGCATTGTATAAACAGACACATGCACTGCATGCAGTAGCTGTATGCTTAAGAATGTGCAACGAAAAGTTGCATGTGATGGTTTTTGTTGCCAATTACAGAAACAATTTCATTTCAAATGATTATGCTACAGTCAGTTACCTTATCACTTTGGCACAAGTGTTGGGAAAGGCAGAATTCATCAAAGTGTCAATTTAATGCACAAAACAGGCAATAAAACGCACTGATTCTAAATATGAAAACAAATAAGGTGCCTCTTGAAACAAAGTATGACATGTATGCAATTACATTTGTAACATGCTTTAATTCTGTTATTAAATCAGACTTTAACTTAGGGATGCATTTGCCTTCCTTCATCTGAAGCTACAGTTTTACTACTTTGGGTGGATACTGAGGCAAACCACAAACTTGAAAATCAGGATACCTTTGGGTATTCCCATAAATTACAATTGAGTTATAATGCATAATCTTCTCAGGCATAGAAAATGACTATTTATGACACAATAAATCTTTTCTTCATTGGCTAGGGGCAGATCAACAAGCAGCTTTAAGATATTTTAAAAGACTACTTCAAAGTTTTGAAGGACGTGCATGCATGACCTCTGTGTGTATGCTAAAAAGACTTCATTACTGGTTTATGATTCTTGAAAAAAAATAGAATGAAGAACCATCCAAGGATGAACGTGCTCTAGAATGTAGGAGGCGAGGGTGGGGGGTTGGAGGATTGTTGTGTATTTATTTGAAGACAAGGTTCTATAAGATAATAATTTTGCCTACAAGGGACAACCAAAAAATAAATAAAAATAATCTATAGTAAATATTACATTTTTGTTCTTCACTTGCAGGCAAAATTCATATTTTATAGACCTCTCGCCTTTGGAGCTAGATCTTTATATTATACCAGTAATATATTTTAGGAACACCCTTTGCTTCAGGATAGCTGCCACATATCCCAGCCTGCTGTATATTGCCCTTATTAAAAGGGGCTACCAAAAGCATGATATGTTAGTTTGAGCTTTCATTCTGAGCATCAGTATGGGGAGCAAAATCATAAATTGGTTATCCACAACATTTAGTTTATATTTATTTACCAACTTTATCATTTGTTTAGTAGCAGTTCAACCCCTATAAATGTTAGTCTTATATCTTGGCCTTGAGTTTTGGCCCTTTGCTGTGTCTTACATGTAACACCTAGTTATCCTAATCTGATCAACTGCCAGACTGTCATTCATAATAGGGATGCAATTATAACAAAGGTATCATAATTAAGTCTATCTTGATGTTTACTTGAGTCAGCAGTTATCAATATCTGATTATTCTTTCCTGTAACAAGTTACAACAGTGTATAGATGTTGGTAACAGAATACAGTAAAAACATACGTCAGCCTAGTATTAAAAACTAAAGAAAGCACACAGATGAGAGATGTGATCAAATAACAAAATATCCACAAGGCTAAAATGGGATCCAGCAAACAACAGCATCAAGCAAAAATTCAAGGTCAATTTTGATTCATATTTGTTCCGCACATATATGTATACGCAATACCAGATTATTCATGATGACCTTCAACCATGTGGACCCCACTTCTGTGAAAAGATGACTCTGCACTAAGCCTTAGCTATCAAGACCAGATGATGTTACTAATTCGATGGATGAAAACACATTTATTTTGCACATCCAATGCTACAGACCTGCTTTCGTATAGCGTTCCATCTCCTCTGTTTCGCATGTGTATAAAATAAGAGGTATAACTCTTAGTAAGCCGCATACAAAAATATAAGTAGATGACAAATGTGTTTCTAAAATGGTCACGTCTTTGATCCGGTGTCTCTGTTTAATAGGTTTGCATACTGACAAATTCACTTAGTGGTCTGGCTTTCGCAGTCAGAAAGCCAAACGATGTTTATTTTTTACATTTGCTGTGTTGGTTTCTGTTTTCAGGGCTGTTTTATTAAGTATGTTAATGTTTTATTAAGTATGTTATAGGATCATCCAGATAACACAAACTCACATTGGATTCGTAGAAGGAATGTTTTAGAACAGATCTAAAAACACAAGGTTCTTCTAGCGGTGACACAGGAAATTGGTAGACTGTGAAAAAAGTACATATCATCTTTACAGCGCACGAGTGATTTTCTGAAATTAAAGAGAGGGTTCATGGCATTTTCTATCTGTGAACTTTAATCGTTGAACACCTTGTATATCGCTGTTTTTGTTTTAAAATTGGTTACCATAAAATTGTAAAATATAGCAAACTGTTTTAAACTTTAAACATTTTGTCAGGATCTTTATTAAAAGCTACATCGCATGTACGCTCAGAGAGTTATTGAATAATAACACTTTTTAATATGACATACCATAATATAATAGTGTATTTTTTGTTGTTATCTATTATTATCATTTAAATCATAGTGGTTAAAAGTACCTTACTACCTTGTTACAGGTTACTTTGTTAAGGTAAAGTTACATTTCTAAACACTGAGCACTGTATATTATTATTTATCGTGGTATAAAATATTAAAATAAAATTAATAAATGTATTATTTTGTATATGTGACTAATCATGCAATTTATTTTTATGTGCAATTATATTTATGTTAAAATGTGTCCCGGGTTCACATCCGACCGCTTGCGGGAACCAAGGTTTGCCACAATATGTCATTATATTCAGGATTCACCTGTTTAATTAATAAATAGAAGCTATGCCTTTAAGGACTGTCATGAGATTCAGGACATAGGCATAGGCCAGGCTGTTTGTGTTGCCGGTCAAATGGATTTAGAGAGATGGCTAAGAGTTAATTGTAAATGACAATAAAGTGCAGTTACAGTTACAACTGACTCCTGTGTTTTCATTATATCACAATTTGGCGACAAGGATGGCTGAATTATCGTTACCTCCACCTGCACTGTTCCTGCCTGTACCTGGCGAACCCCCAATTCCGTGGTGTCAGTGGTATGAAGATGTGGCAGCCCCTTGGAAGCGAGGTATCCTCTAACATTGCATGGGTGTAGGTCAGCACATTTATTCAACTGTAGAACTGGCAGATGATATATTTGAAGCAACTATTGCTGTTCTTTCTGGACATTTCGGCATCTGACATAGTATTCTTATCAGTCGGTTTCAATTTCTCCAGTGAGCGCAGCGGATGGGTGAGTCAGTTTGCCAGTTTGTATCTTCACTGTGGGAGTCAGTACAGCATTGTAAATAGGGAGCGCTACAGGACAAGATAATTAGGAAATAATTGAAAGAAAAACATCATGTGTACAACTGAGGAAGTGCTTGTTATTGGAATCAGATGATTTAACGTTGACATTACAGCCTGAATACCAGTAGAAAAAGTACAGGATAACCCTCAACCAAGTTCCAGGCGCTGCACTAATTGTGGATCACTCAGACATGCAGCCCCGTCCCGAGTGCCCTGCAAGAGGCCAGCGCTGCAGAACTGCCAAAAATTGCACCACTTCACCCGTTGGTGTCGTTCAGCGCCCGCCCCACCTGCTACCACACCCATTACTGCACCCTCATCACTAGTAGCCATTCAGTAGACACTTCATTCAGAACATGATGTTGCTACGTGAATGATATCCTAATTCCACGTATGATTGACAAAGACGCCAAGGTGGCTCGCTCTTAAATAAGGCAACTTGTGACAAAAAAATTTCACACATTCCCCTGCAACAGACATCAGTTTCCCTCTTGGATTATGGCCACACCCAAATTACAGTCCTGGGCACAGTCTGCCTCCCAGTACGGTACAAAGCTCACACTACTGGCCCATAAATATTTTACATCACCGTCTCTGGTACCAACCTGATGGGACTGGACTTCAAGCTGTCTGATTCCTGTGGTACTGATGTCCTACATGTCACGACCACTTGGCACTCTGCATTATTTGAAGGCTTGGGGCACATTACTGGCTTTGTACACCAATCAATAGTTGACCCTGCTACACCACCGGTTATCCAGCCCTTATGTAGCCCTTATGTCTCTTTCTCTCAGTGACCAAGTCTCTGCAGAACTGCAGCGCCTTCTGGACACCGACATCATTAAACCCATAATGCGTTCCCCTGGATTTCAAACTTGGTCCTAGCCCGCAAAAAAATCTGGGGAACTGTGTCTGTGTGTTGACCCACGTGCTGTCAACAAAGCCATCATACCAGATAAATATCCCTTGCCAACGGCTGAAGAACTTACCACATATTTCTGTGGCTCCACCGTTTTCAGCAAACTGGATCTGTGATCTGTGGTTATCTACAAGTGCCACTGGCACCTGTTAGCAGAGATCTCACGGCCTTCGTCACACACATGGGGGTTTTAAGATACAAGTGCATGCCATTTGGCCTCAGATCCACCCCCAGCTGCTTAAAAAAAATAATGGCCCTTACCCTGGCTGGCATACCAGGGTTTCGATTTACTTGGATGACATTGTGGTGCATGGATCTATGCTGTCTCAATATGATACTCATCTACAACAAGTTTTCCATCAGCTATCTGCCCATCACGTGGCTCTCAATACCGAGAAATGTCTGCTTGGGGTTCCAGAGATCGAATTTGTGGGGTACAAGCTCTCAGAGTAAGGCATCACCCCTATCCTGTCTCACAAGAGGGAAGCTTTGGCATGCATTTGGCCATGTGAGTGCTGGCATCGCTACCTCTATGGTAGAGCCTTCATGCTGCGGACAGACCACCAAGCTCTCACAGCACTGCTTGCCACTTACGGCTCGGGATATAAACCTCTACGGTTATTCAGTTGGGCAGGCCAGGTTTAAATCAGTACAATTTCACTCTAGAATTCACACCTGGACATCGGACTGCAGTTACTGATCTCGTGTTAAGAGCGGTCACACCAGTGAAAATAGTCCAACAGGTGAAGGACATGGAACCAGATTTAGTGCCGTTGTGTCGATGGAACAGCTCCAGAAAGAATCAAAGGAAGATACACTGTTCACCACTTTCCGCACTTTCATCAGAGGGCGGTGGCCATCTGAAGTGAAAGGGGAGCTGTTACCACACTACAGAGTAAGGGAAGGATTATCCTGCTGGGAGAATGTTTGTATTGTCGGGGGCCACCTCACTCTGATTCCGGCAGTTCTTCACGCACGTGTATTGCAAATGGTACATGAGGTGCACCTTGGAAAAGATAAACTAAAACAACACTGCAGGGACATTGTCTGGTGGCCAAACATTGATCAAAACATTTATCTGATGGTCAAGGACTGCACTGCAAGTCTTCTAATCGGCATATCTAAATCTAAAGTGGCTATCTTCGCCATGGAAACAGCTCCAGGTCGACCTCTGTAGAAAATTACATGGTGCACCAGCCCATACCCGATACCTCTTGATGGTCTATGACCTGTCCTCGAAGTGGCCTGAAGCTCTGCCCCTGGGATAAATTGACACCCAAGCAGTTATTTGAGTATTGGATTCATTGTTTGCATGTTGGGGCCTGCCAGATGTCATCACTACAGACAAAAGCACCCAGTTAATTTCAGCCGACTTTACAAACTACCTGGCAGAGCAAGCTATCAAACATATCAGGACAGCCGAGTACCATCCTCAGACTAATGGAGGCATGGAGCGCCTCAACCAGACTAAAGAATGGCATTTGTGATTACCTGACCGAAGGTTGGCAGTTTGAAGCAGCCCTGCAAAGTCTTCTACACTTCCGAGCCTCTAAGCTCACAACTACAGGGGTGTCTCTGACATCTCTGATGCTGGGAAGAGAACTGCAACTTCCTCTTGATCGCCTTAGTTTTGCAAAGAGTAAACCTGCCCCTTCAGCCACCCAAGTGCATGTAGAGGCCCAGCAGCCACATATGAAGTTGAGATTTGATCTGTCCAGAAGAACTAAACCACTGTCCCTAAAGGAACTGGACAGGGTGCATATGTGCTTTCCCCAGTGTTGCATCAAGCTACAACCCCCACTGGTCTGCTCCTTTAGAGATTGAAGTTGTTACCTGCCCCCTACCGCCTGCACGGTGGGTCATGCTGGCATGCCAACCTACTGCGAAAGGTTCCTGCACCCACGGAAGTGCAGGCAGGGGGGATTGCACCTAATCTTCTTTCCTGGCAACCCCCAATTTGCCGTTCCACCTGCAAACCCTGGGCCCCTTCAGACCTTTCAGCAACCACAAAGGGTCAGGCAGCAACCTACATGGTTGAAGGGTTATGCGAAAAACTGATAAATTAACATTGGGGCAGGGAGAAATGTTATGCTCAGGATTCATCTGTTATAAATAATAAATAGAAGTTATGCTTTTAAGGAGTAGGTCAGGTTGTTAGCATTTCCAGTCGAACGGCTTTAGAGAGAGATGGATAAGAGAGTGCATTGTAAAAGACAATAAAGTGCAGTTACAGTTACAACTGACTCCTGCGTTTTCACTATATTACAAATTGGCGACAAGGACGGCTCCGCCTGCACCATACCTGCCTGCATATTTATTACACATATTGTATGGCAATCAAATTAGCTTATTGTTAATGTGTATTTAAAACAAACATGCATACAAAATAAATAAAATCACGTTTCATTTGCAGTGCACCCCTGTTGAATTATCATTTTAATCACAATAACATTTAGTACATCTCTATAGACGTTAACTGCATTGGAAACAATGGCACGGTATATTTAAACATGGTAAATGCAGAGGATTACTATTGGAAAACTATAAAATCACTGTGTAAATTTGCTGCAGTAACTTTTCACTTAAGGGAGCTTGCTTGTGATAGGAATTACATTTTTGAAGCAAAAAGTAATTGATTGTGCGACACACACAAATCTAAATTATAACAAAAAGTAGTTTTTACATATATTTATGTTTTGCTAAAAACATATTTAATTAAATATTCAAATACAGCCATTTCAAGAATTAAAAAAAAAAAAAAAAAAAAAAACATGTTTGAACGGTGTGATCGATCTCCTGAAGAAAAAAATTAATTAAACATGAATTTACTTTACACCTAGATAGATATGATGACAACACAAATGTAACATTAAAAAACAAAACAAAAACATTGTTTTTGTATCTGAAAAATAACAAATGGCGTTTCAGTCCTGTAATCTTCATTGCATTTCCAACAAATCCTCCCTTTAAGTTCTGAAGTACAGGTGATATCTACCTTTTCATGGTCTACCAATTTCCTGTGACGTGGTACACAGTGTACTGTGCTTGTCCGGGTATGCACAAATGATTTTAGCTCAGAAAACAAGGAAACGCCAATCTGAAAGGGGTACAATATAGTGAGGGTGGCCCTTAAAGTTCTTTTTAATATAGATATTTTCACAATTCAGCAAATGTATATGACTTTTCACTGATGAGCAACAAATTGGGTTGTCTAAAATTGTAAACATAAACGATTTTGTGGGTGATCTCCAGTTTGTCATGTTCGTATTGATTTGCGTACCACATTCTGATGATGTACCACTTTCTGGCCCTACACTGGTATTCTGGAGCTTTGATAATTCTTTTCCCTCACAATTTAGGATAGGTTTTAGGAGAGTTGTGGTTGGAGTGTCAGAATTGTTTTCTAGCTGTGATGTGTTTTATGAACAAAAATATTAATTATATCATTGTGACTACTTATCTTCCTGTACCGGCTTAAATACATGTGTACGATAAGTCTGTGCATGAGCTTGCACATAAAACATCTGTTTAACAGATTTTACATTCACATTTGCCTTTATGCAAAGCTTTAGTAAAATGATTGATTGCTCGCAGAGACAAGAAGCTACAGTTTGCTTTTGCATAGCTGTAGTTAGTTACGAAAGACAAGAAGCAACCCTCAAGTGGGTTATGCCTTTAACAGATCAATTTAAGTTACAGTTATAAATGAAAAAATTATTTATGAAGACATGTAAAAGTTGTGTTTTTAAAAGTAAGCAAGCTGTAAAAATATCAACATGCCATTCAAGCAGTCAGATACATATCTGTAATACACCAACTGTTGCTTTTTCTTGGTACATCTGTGTGTACATTGTCAACAGAAAAGGCCATTAAGAAATAACTCTGAACATTCAAATGTTCCAGGAATCTGGATTATAGCCTTGGAGTTCACATCTAAGTGACTGCAGGTTAACCTATAACAATAAAGCAATGGCTTACAACCTGCTGGCACTCCTACTGCACCTTTACTTTATTCTTGTAAAACTTGACTTATTAAACTTATGAACAGCATAAAGTGCCAAAACCGAACACTGTAAACTGATAAAGGTTCTAGATATCACCTGTGGTTGTTTGAAAATTATATTGTAATTACAGATACATTGTATGGACACTGATTTACAAAATTGTTTCCTATCTTTATAGCTTAAGTAAAGATGCCCGGTGTCTACACTGTTCCGTTGATGAACTGTTTAGTATCATTTTATGTGTCACCTGAATTGTCTAGCAGTTTTGTCTCTTCTTTAGATTGTTTCAAAAACTGCTATGCTTGTGATAGTGTTCTCTCGGTCTACAATACATATTTTGGATTGCACTCACAGAAGCTGTTTTTCAATCCATGGTAAGACCTACCAGTTGATGCCAGTTGTCTGCAACCCCCTCCCCTTCTTCTCTCTGTCCTCCATTCTCCTCCACCCCCACCCCCCTCCTCCTCCTCCTCCTCCTTCCAATCATACACAAATAGAAGCTAGCCCAGAGAAGTCCTTGTTTTAAAATGGGCCCTTATTCAAAATTGTAATTGGCAAAAATAAGCATAAACAGACTTGACTTGAACTCAATGTTAACCCGTGAAATTCGGGGGGCATGAACCAGGGCTTTGCTATTTTCTAATTTCTAATTTTTAAAGGTCAGGATGTTTCAATTAATTTGATGACATCGTCATGGAAGCAATGGGCCTAACCATCGCCTTTGAATTTTTGAGAAGTCCTGCAACCTCTCCTTAGTTCCAGATCTACATAAAATCTTGTTCCTGAGAGCATCCAAGGCAAATTCAACTAAATATCAAAGACAGATCCCCCTCTCTGTCCTCTCTCCTCTCTAACTAAGTTAATATCTATTAAAAGAATTTTCAGTTCCTTAGTCCCCCTCTTCACTGATTGCTTCAAAAGCATAATTACCAGACACTGGTTCTCTTCCCACCTCTCTACCCTCGTCACCAGAGCTGGTCTTTCTCCCCTATTCTATGCCACCCACTCCTTCAGGATCAGTGCTGCCTCTTCAGCAACCCGCATCAGCCATCACCTGATCAAGACCATGGGGTGTTGGTCCTCTTCAGAGTAGTCAATTCCTACATCCAATCACAGCCATCCGATATCACAGCAGCTCACTAGTCTATAGCTAGTATGCCCGGAGTAGGGGCGCACTAACCACCAGGACTACCAGAGGTTTTCCCCTAGTAGAAGGGTTTTGTCATTGTTTAACTTTGTTGTCATGGTTTGTCTTTTCTTGTTTTCACGTTATACATTGGCACGCGGTCTTTGTTTGTATTCACAGGTGCAGGTTCAACGGGGAGCCAGTGGTCCATCTTTTGGTGGAATAGTGAGTCTCACCTTCCCCAACCTGGAGTTCGAGTAACACTGCAGGTTCTTCGTGTGGTCAGAGGGGATCACCGGCCTCACTATTCTTTTGCAGCTCAGGCGCTATGTCTTGTCTCAAGAAAGAAGGCTCTGTCTTACTTCCTTCTTTATCCTACTGGGATGTGGCCCTCATATTCTTAGTGCTCGAGTCCCACAACTAACAATTGTTTGTGTTCTTTCAGATTCTTTCTTCCTCACGTCAAGGCTTCGTATGAGCCGTTCCATCCTCTGAGAGTCGACCCCGGTCGCTAACTTGGACGAGTTGTGAGGCCAAGCCTATAACGACTTTCCAAGAAGTCAGAAGACTTTTCAGGAGCCCGGAGGCCGATAGGGCCATCCTTGACTCCGTAGGGAAGGCTCTCTCGATTGGAGTCTGGCCCATCATTTCTTTCTCTCTCACCCCTGCTCTAGATGCCGAGCCTCGAATCCCAAATTGCAAAACACTCCCTTCCTCTCACAGCCCTGGTTCCCGCCCTTTGAATTAGCTATTAAAACCAGTTTAAGGTCCTTTTTGATTCTACTGAGATGCAATTTTAGGGGTAGAGCAAAAGTGAGTTTCACAAAACACCCCCCGACCATAAATTAAAATGGAAACTTGAACAGTTAAACATCATACATGAGCCATAGTGACTGGGGTACAGACTGTAACGTA